>NC_081365.1:1734740-2037240 GCF_030684315.1 Stegostoma tigrinum
TGTGTGTGTGTGTGTGTGACACCCCGTACCCCAGTGTGTGTGAGAGACCCCGTACCCCAGTGTGTGTGTGTGTGAGAGAGACCCCGTACCCCAGTGTGTGTGTGTGTGTGTGTGTGTGTGTGAGAGACCCCGTACCCCAGTGTGTGTGTGTGTGAGAGACCCCGTACCCCAGTGTGTGTGTGTGTGAGACCCCGTACCCCAGTGTGTGTGTGTGTGAGAGACCCCGTACCCCAGTGTGTGAGTGTGAGTGTGTTTGTGAGAGACCCCGTACCCCAATGTGTGAGTGTGAGAGACCCCGTACCCCAGTGTGTGTGTGTGTGTGTTTGTGAGAGACCCCGTACCCTAGTGTGTGTGTGTGTGTGAGAGACCCCGTACCCCAGTGTGTGTGTGTGAGTGTGAGAGACCCCGTACCCCAGTGTGTGAGTGTGAGTGTGAGAGACCCCGTACCCCAGTGTGTGAGTGTGAGAGACCCCGTACCCCAGTGTGTGTGTGTGTGTGAGAGACCCCGTACCCCAGTGAGGGGGTGTGTGTGTGTGTGAGAGAGACCCCCCGTACCCCAATGAGATTTAGAGCCTTCAGATTGCAGTACTACATAGTTGGGAGGATGTTGCTGTGATTTGGTGTAGCCTCATTCAGTGTTATTTCTTTGTTCAGGCTAAGGAAGCTGGGATTTACACCCTGCGCCAGCTCTCTGCCTCTCTCGGGATAGTACAGTTCACTCTTCCTCACATCTATCCAATCGTTCAATACGAAGCATACTCTCAGGAACCTCAGCTCAAAGTAGAGCCAATGACCGGTGAGTTCTTTAGAATTCAATTGAAACAGGAACGTGAGTAGACTATTCATGCCATCGAGCCTACTCTGATATTCAGCTCCGTCACAACTGAGCAGCAATCTGATGATCTCTCTTGAACCTGCCCCTTGACTGATCTTCTGAAGCTCCCCTGAGGCTGAGAAACCCAAGGATTCACCAACCACAGAGTGAAGAAATTTCTTCTTGTCTCAGTCTTTATCTCGGGGTAAAGTTAGCCCCTTTCTGCCCACAGATTACAAATGCTCTATCCACTGGACATATTCCACATAATGGCACGTTGCAGCTGTACCAGACTTGAGTCAGGCCACATTTGGAGTACTGTGTGCAGTCTGCTCACCACACAGTAGGAAGGATGTGGAGGCTTTGGAGAGGATTCAGAAGAGGTTTACCGGAATGTTGCCTGGATTGGAGAGTATTAGATATAAGCAGAGGTTGGACAAACCTGCATTGCTTTTGCTAGAGTGTCAGAGGCTGAGGGTTGCCTTGATAAAAGCGTATCAAATTCTGAGAGGCATGGACAGGGTGCATTGTTAGAGTTTTTGTTTTCCTGGAGTGGAACTGTGAAGCACTGGGGACCATAGGTTTAAGGTGAGAGGGAGAAAGTTTAAAGGAGATGTGTGAAGCAAGTTTTTTTTTACACAGGCAGTATTAGGAGCCTGACACACACTGCCAGGGGAGGTGGTGGAAGCAGAAATGTTAGTTAAGTTTAAGAGGCATTTAGCCAGTCTCATGAAAAGATAGGGAATAGAAGGGTATGGCCCGTGAGCAGGTTGGTGGAATTGGTTTAGAGTGACATCATGGTCAGCACGAACGTAGTGGGCCAAAGGGCCTGTTCTATATTCTATCCACCCTATCATGCCCTGTGAGTGGCTAAAGGGAGCATACACCCAGTTTTCTCAGAGATAATGGGAATTGCAGATGCTGGAGAATCCCAGATAACGAAGTGTGGAGCTGGATGAACACAGCAGGCCAAGCAGCATCTTAGGAACACAAAAGCTGACCATCTCTGATGACGGGTCTAGGCCTGAAACGTCAGCTTTTTTGCTCCTGAGATACTGCTTGGCCTGCTGTGTTCATCCAGCTCCACACTTTGTTACCCAATTTTCTCAACCTCTTCTCATCGGACAGCCCTACTATTCCAGGAATTGATTTGATGAACCTCTGCTGGACTTGATAAGGAAACCAAAACTGTCCATCATACTCCAGGTGCAGCCACACCGGGGCGCTATACAATTGCAGCAAGACTGCTTTTCTCGACTCAAGTACCTGTGTGAAAAGGCTGTTGTATATCTTGCATTGGTCTGACTGTGACTGCTGTTCGGGGAGAAGGGTCATCGCAGGGAGAGGGGTCTCCAAGGGCAGAGCATTTTCACTCAAACAGAGGGAAGGTGTCAATATTCTCTTGAGAGAGATGTACTCCCTCCATACAGACCTTCTGATACTGCAGCATTCTTTCAATATTGCATTGTGCAGTCAACCAGAATTCTGTGCTGTCCTCTCTTGAATGAGATTTGAGCTGTCAACCATCTGACTTGTTTAAATGTATGGGCTGCATGTGAATCTGGGGTGATATGATCATCACGTGGAGTTGTGGCAATCCGCTATTGTTGAATGCCCCTGTGCTGCATAATAGTTATCTGTCTCTCTTTTTATTCAGACAGCCTCCTAGCGGGTATTTCTCAACAAGTGAAGTTCACCATTCAGACAGGGCATTACTGTGTAAAGAATGGAGATGCACTGCAGCTCAGTATCACTGACACACTGCCAATTCTGCACTCAGCCAGCAGCACTGCTACGGTCTCGACCAATACTGGGGGTGAGTGAGACACTGATCGAATCCTCAGAGAGAGAAGCTGGGAGACATTTGTCTGTCAGAGTTATACTCGGGCAATATCTAACAGACCAAACCTGTGTACTTGCTGCCCAATCAGGCTTTGAGCTGCATGTACTGTTGGTGCCAATTCCATTTGTAACAACAAGGAACAGAATATTAAATAACAACAAAGCACTTTAAGAACATGAGAGGTGGAAATAGTGAACCATGACTTTACGCCTGTCTTGGGAATGTTTGATGGGGCCCGTGTGGAGCGAGCATTATTCTGGATCAAACCCTGTACTATCCCTGTCCTGGCAGTGTTTGACAGCGACAGACAGGGAGGGCTTTACGCTGTGACAGTGTTGTATATATTTCCTGGGTGTACATGTTGTTGTGTTAACAATTTAAATGACAAGGTGGTGATCAGATTTCCGAGCTCTCATACCATGTGATAATTTGGTTTTAAAGAAACTTTTTTTTAATATGTAGACAAAGTCTCTGAGGCTCCGTTATCCATCCAATCGTCTGGAAAGATTACCAGTATATTTCTGCCACTGGCTGCCGCCTACCATCAGATAGAGTTTGAATTACGCGTCATCTGTCACCTGCCATCCACACTGCCCACCCCCCCAGACTCGGAGAGACCCAGCACCGAAACAAGGACAATTCGCAAAGGACTCGAGAAAACTAAAGTGGATGGTCCTTGTATGACCTCCATTGAACAAAAGGTCAATCAGTGGCAAAGGAGAAGAGCGGACATCACTATATGGGGGTGGGGGGTGGCTGTGTTGGGTGTGTGTGTGTGGAGCGGGGCTGTGTGTGGTGAGGGGACTCTGTATGGACATGTGTGGGGTGTCGGAGTGTATGTGTGGGGCTGGGTGGCTTTGACATGTGGTGGGGGTTGTGGGTGTGGGCCGGGCAATGGCGGGGTGGGTGTCAGTTCAGGTTTAAGTTTTGGTGTGGGTTGTTGGCTTAAAGGGGACTGTCGTTTGGTTTGGGAGGGTCGGTGGGGGTGGGTGGAGGAGAGTATTGGCTCAGCAGTGGTGTGATGTTGGTTTGTGGGGGTTTGTTAGTTTGGGGAGGGGACTGTCGGGTTCGGGAGAATGTGCTGTCTTTGGTGGTCTGTCCCTAGGTTGTGATCACGTTGATAACTGCCGGTGTGTACTCTGTTTTGGAAATGCAGATCACTGTCGACTGCCCATGGTCCATTTACTCTTCCCTGGTCTCCCTGACCTTCAACATTCCGTTCAATGCTAAGCACTCGCTTCTATCATCGGGCCGAAGGTAAAGCCCCGCCCCCCCGCCTTAATGAACCTTTCCAAAGACGGGAATGAGTATGAGTGGGGAAAGGGAGTAAAGAGATTGGGGATTAGTTGTAGTCGGAGCTAGGGCTTGTAAATTAACATGGATAGAGGACTGGCTAACTCACAGGATGCAGAGTTGGAATAAGCAGTTGGGGAACTGTTGGTAACTCGTGGAACGCCACAGGGATCAGTGCTAGGGTCACAATTATTTACAATATATAATAACAACTTGGATGAGGGAAGTAAACGAACTGTATCCAAGTTTTGGGATGACACAGAAGTAGGTGGGAAGATAAGTGGTGAGGACCGTAGAGTCTGCAGAGGGTTTATAGACTGGTGAAGCAATTAGGTAGGTAAATACTTGGTAGATGGAATATAATGTGGGGAAATGTAAGGTTATGCACTTTGGCAGGAAGAGGACAAGAGCTGAATATTATTTAAATGGAGAAAGACTACAGAAAGCTACAGAACAGAGTAATTTGAGAGTCGTCGTGCATGAATTAAAAAAGCTAGAATCCAAGAAATTGCTGGGAAAACTGGGAACAGTTGAGGAAGGGTCACTGGACCCCATACTGTGGCCAGTTTTGGGCCCCTTATCTAAGAAAAGATATACTGGAATTTGAGACAGCCCAGAGAAGTTCAGTTCACTCAGCTGGCCCCAAGTCGGGAGGGATTTTCTGATGAGGTGAAATTTCAAGGGGACTAGGTGTAGAAAGGTGGTTTCCCCTTGAGGGAGTGTCTAGGACCAGAGGACATAGCCTCAATTTAAGACAGAGATGAGGAAAATCTTTTCGTTTCAGTAGGCTGTGAATTGCTATATAATGGAACAACACAGACTCGGTACAGTCAAATTCGTGTTGCTGGATATGCTGAATGTTTGATCTGTTCCCATGGGTCTCCTCTACTCAATACATCTCCTTCTCACTCTTGTTTACTGTGTAGGAAGTATCTGCAAGTGTGTGTTCACAATCTGTCTGAAATTGGGTTCCAGTTATTTGACCCTCAGCTGGAAGAAGTCACTAAGTACTCAGACCTGACCTTAGTGTCATTGAATTGTCTCAAACAGCAGGTAAGTTTCCTACAGACTGTGTAAGAAGATTTACCCTTTTAACTGAGGTTGGAACTCTCTGGTTTCCCACTATGTTCCCCTAGATAGAAGATGCAGAATAATGTTGGCGTTTGATTTACCAAGGGACAAGTCCCATCCTCCACTGACCCCAAACAGAGCCTCTTTCCCTCAGCGTCCCAAGCCTGTAACCTCATTGTCATTTCAACACTGGAGAAGGCCATTCAGTCTACTATCCCTGCTCTGGCTAGGTTTGACCTGGAGCTGTGCCTTCCACTTCCGTTTTCTTGATCCTCTCCCACATTCCTTTCTAACCATTGTACTCCTTATCCAGTGGCCCTTGAAATGAAGCGCGGTATCTCTATTACCCTCAGGCAACAAGGCCTCTTTCAATAACTGTGTTTAAAAACATCATCAAACTCTCATCTTCATTCTTCCAGTGGTAACCTCAACCAGTATCCCAGTTGCTGATGCATTAACCGGTGATAATCATCAAACAATATCCCTAACAACAGATTCACTAACTAGTAGTATTCCTCAATGGTGTCCTCTGTTACTGATTCACTAACTAGTGACAAACCTTAATCGGTTTCCCTAGTTCCTGATTCACTTTTGATGAATGTTCATGATGTTTTTTTGTTACTGATATAAATTTGGAAATTTAGTTTCTGAAGTGTTGATTCTGGAATTTTGTCTTACTAACATTAAACAATTAATAACTTCTGTTCTCTTGCCCTGACTGTTCTGCAGACTGCTAAACTGCACTTCCTTTTACAGGCTTTTCCTTCCTGAATTACCTACTTCTATCTACATACTCGAAGCTTGTTATGTGGATTTATGTTTGGTTTGCATTTCTCTTTGTGTGTTAAGCAGGGATGGCTAAAGTTTTAGTTATTTTTGTAAGTTGTGTGCTTGGTGCACAGTTGTCTAGAATTTTATTTACATGCAATTGAATAAAATTTAGGAACAAGGTCTGAGAGAGAAAGAAATTTGGCTGTTACATATCTATGAAGGGTCTTATGACATAGAGGGACAGGTACAGGACTTCTTACAGTCATAAACTCAGACCCTTTGGTCCAGCTCATCCATGCCAACCAGGTTTGCCAGACTAATCCCATTTACCTCTATTTGGCCCATAACCCTCTAAACCTTTCCTATTCCTGCACTTGTCTAAATGTCTTTTAAATGTTGTACTGTACCAGCATCTAGAACCATCCCAGAAGCTGTGAGTATGTAGATAGAAGTGGGTAATTCAGGGAGGAATAGCTTGTTTTAAAGAAAAATTGCAGTTTAGCAGTCTGCAGAACAGTCATGGCAAGAGAACAGAAGTTATTAATGGTTTAATGTTAGTAAGACAAAATTCCAGAATCAACAGGCAGAAGAAGAAGAGTTTAAGTACTCTGTTTTGAAGTTAATAAACTGTGTTTGCAGATAAGACCATAAGACATAGGAGTGGAAGTAGGCCATCAAGTCCAATCTGCCATTTAATCATGGCTGATGGGCATTTCAACTCCACTTACCCGCACTCTCCTGGGAGCCCTCCATTCCTTGCGAGACCAAGAATGGTTTTGAGAAGGTTGATCTATAAGGTCAAGATGGTTTGAGGTTCTCTGGAGTTAAATAGACAGTTTTTTAAATAACTGTTGAAACAATTAGCCATCCAAGGTGACGATACAAATGGTTTATTCATGTGAATGTGGGGAGCCTGTCAAAGACTCCCACTGAGTTACAAATAGCTGTAATTTGTATCTACAAATCACAGTTACAAACTGCATTCTGGGTGGATGATTAACCCTATCACCTAACCTTGTCACATGTTCTAACTCCTAACTAAATGTTTAATACAGGCAGCACAATCTTAAAACAAAATATAAACTTCCTTATTCAAAACTAAATCCATGCTTCCTGAAAGCAAGGAGAATTAACATATTTTCTGAACATTATAGTCTAGGTGCCAAAATTTCTTATTAGCTCTCAGTAAATGGCATGGAATGCCCTGGTTGCTCAGAGGGTGCAAATCTGACCCCTGATTTCACAAACTTGACCTGAGAGTGACTGTGGTCACTGTCCTGGTCCTCTATAAAAGGTTTATTGATGGGTATTGACAGGGTTTTGAGTTCTGACTTGAAACATTGAGAAGATCCCACTATCTTTGGAAGTACTATGTGCTCAATTGCACCTTATGTCCATAAGACCATAAGACATAGGAGTGGAAGTAAGGCCATTCGGCCCATCAAGTCCACTCGGCCATTTAAATCATGGCTGGGCATTTCAACTCCACTTCCCTGCACTCTCCCCATCGCCCTTGATTTCCTGTGAGATCAAGAATTTGACGATCTCAGCCTTGAAGGCATCCAACGTGCCGGCCTCCACTGCACTCCGTGGCAATGAATTCCACAAGCCCACCACTCTCTGGCTGAAGAAATGTCATCTCATTTCAGTTTTAAATTTACCCCCTCTAATTTTAAGGCTGTGCCCACGGCTCTGAGTCTCCCCGCCTAACGGAAACAACTTCCTCGCATCCACCCCTTCTAAACCATACGTTATCTTGTAAGTTTCTATTAGTATGTCCTTCCTGAGGTGTGGAGCCCAAAATTGGACACAGTAATGTCAGCACATTACATGCTGACCTCCCACCCACAGCCTCCAACCTCATTGTTCCCCAACCCCGCACGGCCCGTTTCTATCTCCTTCCCAAAATCCACAAACCTGCCTGCCCTGGTCGACCCATCGTCTCAGCCTGCTCCTGCCCCACCGAACTCCATCTCCACCTATCTGGACTCCATTTTCTCCCCTTTGGTCCAGGAACTCCCCACCTACGTCCGTGACACCACCCACGCCCTCCACCTCCTCCCAGGACTTCCAATTCCCTGGCCCCCAATACCTCATATTCACCATGGACGTCCAGTCCCTATACACCTGCATTCCGCATGCAGATGGCCTCAAGGCCCTCCGCTTCTTCCTGTCCCGCAGGCCCGACCAGTCCCCCTCCACCGACACTCTCATCCGCCTAGCTGAACTCGTCCTCACCCTCAACAACTTCTCTTTTGACTCCTCCCACTTCCTACAGACTAAGGGGGTGGCCATGGGCACCCGCATGGGCCCCAGCTATGCCTGCCTCTTTGTAGGTCACGTGGAAGAGCCCCTCTTCCGCACCTACACAGGCCCCAAACCCCACCTCTTCCTCCGGTACATTGATGACTGTATCGGCGCCGCCTCTTGCTCCCCAGAGGAGCTCGAACAGTTCATCCACTTCACCAACACCTTCCACCCCAACCTTCAGTTCACCAGGGCCATCTCCAGCACATCCCTCACCTTCCTGGACCTCTGTCTCCATCTCAGGCAACCAGCTTGTAACTGATGTCCATTTCAAGCCCACCGACTCCCACAGCTACCTAGAATACACCTCCTCCCACCCACCCTCCTGCAAAAATTCCATCCCCTATTCCCAATTCCTCCGCCTCCGCCGCATCTGCTCCCACGATAAGACATTCCACTCCCGCACATCCCACCACACCCGGCACCTTCCCCTGCAACCGCAGGAAATGCTACACTTGTCCCCACACCTCCTCCCTCACCCCTATCCCAGGCCCCAAGATGACATTCCACATTAAGCAGAGGTTCACCTGCACATCTGCCAATGTGGTATACTGCATCCACTGTACCCGGTGTGGCTACCTCTACATTGGGGAAACCAAGCGGAAGCTTGGAGACTGCTTTGCAGAACACCCCCGCTCATTCGCAACAAACAACTGCACCTCCCAGTCGCAAACCATTTCCACTCCCCCTCCCATTCTCTAGATGACATGTCCATCATGGGCCTCCTGCACTGCCACAATGATGCCACCCGAAGGTTGCAGGAACAGCAACTCATATTCCGCTTGGGAACCCTGCAGCCTAATGGTATCGATGTGGACTTCACCAGTTTCAAAATCTCTCCTTCCCCAACTGCATCCCTAAACCAGCCCAGCTCTTCCCCTCCACCCACTGCATCCCAAAACCAGTCCAACCTGTCTCTGCCTCCCTAAACTGTTCTTCCTCTCACCCATCCCTTCCTCCCAAATCAAGCCGCACCCCCATCTACCTACTAACCTCATCCCACCTCCTTGACCTGTCCGTCTTCCCCAGACTGACCTATCCCCTCCCTACCTCCCCACCTATACTCTCCCCACCTATCTTCTTTACTGTCCACCTTCGGTCCACCTCCCCCTCTCTCCCTATTTATTCCAGTTCCCTCACCCCATCCCCCTCTCTGATGAAGGGTCTAGGCCCGAAACGTCAGCTTTTGTGCTCCTGAGATACTGCTTGGCCTGCTGTGTTCATCCAAATCCACATTTTATCTTGGAATTCTCCAGCATCTGCAGGTCCCATTATCCCCCCCCACATTACATGCTTGAGCCTGCTTTTCCTTCATCAAAGGGGCAAAGTTCACTCTTTGTGTCCTACGTTTCCTGCTCTCGGATATCTATGCTCTGTGGTATGTGGTAATTTTCCACAATATGGGCTATTGTGCTTTACCTGTTAGTAACCTTTCTATCCATTATAGCATTTTAATTTATTTAGCTTTATTTCTTCATTAACTCAGCAGTGGCAATCACTCACTAACGAGTCCGATTATTCACTGAGGAAATTCCGTGCCACTGCTCCTGGGCTCTGTGGGACCTTGTGTGGTGATGAGCCTGTTCCTCCAACTAAGCATTTGGCAGGTGTTTCTGGGAGGTGGAATTGGCCCTTGGCCTTGTGATCCCTGGTATTCCATTCTTTGGGTCCTTTTCTGTACTTCCTCTTGCAGCTGGGTGCTTTCGAAGAATTACGTCCTTTCGTACAGAAGCTTCCTACAAGTCAGTTTCATCTGAGCAAGGATCTCTCACATGGTGACATCCATGTTCCATTTCTAGAGGGAAGCTTTCAGGGAGTTTTTGAAACCATTCCTTTGTCCTCCTCTCATTTGAGTGCCTGCCCTGAACTGGGTGAAGATGATTTGCTTTGGAAGTTGGAACGCAGGGACCCTAAATGTGAGGCTGGCCCAACGGAGTTGGTTTCAGATGATCATGGACTCGGTACTGGTACTGTTTGCTGCCTCAAGAACCCTGATGTTAGTATGGCTGTCCTTCCAGCTGATGCAGAGAATCTGTTAACAACAAACTGGGACTTCTCCAGGGCCTTGAGGTGGTTGTCTATACAACATTCAAGTTTCTGAGCCATTTAGAAGAGTCGGAAGGATGCTGCCTTACATGGATCTCGGTATCAGCGCAGGTGTTATGGACGTTGAAGACTTTCATCCTTGGGCATCTATAGGCGACAGATTGGATATGACTTGAATCTCCACATTGATGTCAGCCTTAGATGAGAGGTATCTTACTTAGTAAGGTGAATGTTTCATATTAGTGAGGGCTTCACCGTTGATCCTGATGGAGGGCTGAACGGAAACTTGCCCTGCTACATGTGACAATAATATCTAATCTAATCTAATTTATACCCTGCACCAGTTTTAAGGAAAAGGGTGTTGGGTCTGTACATTGCTGAGGTGGCACTGAAGGACCCCTGAGTGTCGGCAGGGAGTTACAGCTGCTTAGCATTCTGGGTCCACCGTTGGTTCTTGATTTCCCGTGGTGTTCTTTGTAATTCCACCTTTACTCTATGTTGAGTTCACCTCTGTGCTTCACTGTCCTGCTGTCCATGGAGAGCTTTTCACTTGTTGTCAATGAGGTCTTAGATGAGTTGGTCATTCTTGTCAAACCAGACTTGGTGTTTTCAGATCTTGTAGCCAATGATTTCTTCACAACATGAGAGAATGGCTGCCTTCCAGTTCCCTCCACTCCATTAAAATGAAGTCTTTGGAGATTTTGATGAAGACTTTGTTGGATGGACAGTAGCCTGCTCTGCTCTTGACGTTGGTCAACACTGTGCCTTTTTCTGAACAGTTTCTTTGTCTGTAGCTGCTTCTGGTGGTGTTTGGTGGACATTGAGGAGTGAATAAGCTGGTGGTCAGTCGAACAGTCATCTGCACTGGTCACTGCTTTGGTAATGAGGACATCCTTGAGGTCTTGGATAGATGATGTTATTGGTCATATGCCAGTCCTTTGATTGTGGATGCCTCCAAGAGGAATGGACTTGTCTTTTTGGTGGAACTGCCATGACTAACTAGCATTCTGCAGTGAGCCACAAAATCCAGCTGGAGTTACAATTCCTGACTCCTGATCCAGTAGTTCCTTTCCAGAATTGGGCCTCCTTTCCAACCCTGGTGTTAAAGCCTCCAAGGAGGATAACATTTTCTTGCTTAGGGATGTTGGTGTGCAGCATGGAGGAAAAGCCTTCTTTGGACTCATGAATGACATCAAGGATTGGAGCAAGGGCACTTACCACCATTGCAGGCTGGTTCCTCATGGGTTGTGATGGAGAGTCATGAGGTGATTGTTGCTGCCAACAGAGGTGTCTGAGAGCCCGTTAACAAGCTCATTCTTGATATCGAATCCAGTTCCCTGGGTCCAAGGTTGATCTTTTGGTTTTCCTCTCCCGGAGAAGGTGTAACCACCACCTTCTTCTCTCGGCTGCCTATCGCCTGCTGTTCAAGTCTACTGCCAGGCAGTAATATCAGTGTTGGAGTTCCTGGGCAGCAAGGGCAGCTCTTTGTTCTGAGTGATAGTTTTGCTCATTGTCCATGAGAGTTTGTACATTGTGAGATTGCATTTGACTTTGGTTTTCAGACCATAAGTAGCTGAGCCGCTGGATCTGGTTCTCCAACTTGGTTAGTGATAGAACAAACTATTTTTTGGGGCACCTTTATTCGCCCCTACCCCATGTGGGCTGAGCAGAGTAGATACTGAAGAGGGCTACTCAGTCGTGATGGAAGCTGCCAAGAACAACACCTGTTCCAGTTCCAAGAGGGGAGCTGCTAAGCCAATCTCCACTGCCGACCAGGAGCTAGAGACTCCCAGATCTCTCAATGCTATCCCCATCACCTCTCTCCAATCACCGCAGGTCTGTGTTATGTTTATGTGAGGGCTCAGCCTCTCTAGACCCCTGTGTGGAATATTTTTTAATATAGAGTTGCTGTTGCACATCAGCAGACACCTGGTTCTTGAAGGAAGCTTGATCCTGTTCTAATGGCAAGGCAACTTGATGGCAGTGATCTCCCACTGCTGCAGCCTTGATGTCACACCAGTATCTTCAATCTCCTCATGGCATTGCCTCAGAATCAACAGAATACACAGACCGCTCCACCACATCAAGATGGCGATTTACAGAGAGCCATCATTCCCCAAAGAAATAATACGGTGTGCATGTTTCTGGATAGAAACTGGGCCCAGCTGTGCCAACAGAAAACCGAACTGGTCAGTGAATATAGTTAAAAGGTTGGAAGTTCATTTCTGATATTTATAATTAGTTCATTTCAGATAGTTTGTTTTTTTTTCCCACCCTTGTGTCTGTAGGGTTGATGTTCTTTCGCTAAAGGGACATTAGTAGCCTCATGTGAGTATGTTCAGTGACTGAGCACCATGATTACCATATTGTAACTATTGATTTGCTCCAGGCTGTATCCTCTCCAGTATCGCCATCAGCTGAGATCATTAACACAGAGTAGTGATCAGTCACTAGTTACTGATTCACTGACCGTGATGGTCGCTAGTTACAGGCTCACAAACCAGTGATGGATCTCTAGTTGTGATCAGAGATAACGGGAACTGCAGATGCTGGAGAATCCAGGATAACAAAGTGTGAGCCTGGATGAACACAGCAGGCCCAGCAGCATCTCAGGAGCACAAAAGCTGACGTTTTGGGCCTAGACCCTTCATCTGAAACATCAGCTTTTGTGCTCCTGAGATGCTGCTGGGCCTGCTGTGTTCATTCAGCCCCACACCTTGTTTTCATGGATCTCTAGTTACTGATTCACTATCAGCGAATCGTTGGTAGTTCGTGATTACCTGGCCATGTTACTCAGTCCCTGTGTCTAATGCGCTGAGCCCTTCTCACATTCTCACTGCTCTGATACAGTGCATTCTGAGAGAGGCTGGACGGGTGGGTTGAATCCACTTGAGCCCAGCCTGGTGATCACTGAGGGCCCTGGACGCTGAAGGTTCTGCAGCAGCATGTCTAGTGGAGGGGGACAATGATCCTCCACCAGGCCAGTTCATTACTCAATGACGCGGTTAGGGATGGGGCAAGGTTACGGTAGGAATGTAGAATAATACAGCTGTGTATCACAGAAACAGACCCTTTGGCCGAACTTGCCCATGCCGTCCAACTTTCCGTAATTAATCTAGTCCCATGTGCCAGCATTTGGCCCATATCCCTCTGAACCCTTCCTATTCATATACCCATCTGGAAGCCTTTTAAATGTTGTAATTGTACCAGCCTCCATGCGCACTACCCTCTGCATGAACAAGTTGCCCTTTTAATCTTTTAATCCCTTTTAAGTCTTTCCCCTCTCATCCTTAAAGCAATGCCCCTCTAGTTTTGGACTCACCCACCCTGGGGATAAGACCTTGGTTATTCACTCTGTCCATGCTCCTCATGATCCTATAAACCTCACTAAGATCACCCCTCAGCCTCCGCCACTCCAGGGAAAATAGCCCCCGTATATTCAGCCTTTCCCTAGAACTCAAACCCTCCAACCCTGGCAATATCCTTGTCAATCTTTTCTGAACCTTTTCTAGTTTCACAACATCCTTCTTGTAGCAGGGAGACCACAACTTGCTGCAGTATTTGAAAAGTGCCCTAACCAATGTCCTGTACGGCTGCAACATGACCTCCCAACTCCTGTACTCGAGGCACTGACCAAAAGAGGTAGGCATCCCGAATACTATCTTCACTGCCCTGCCTACCTGGGACTCCACTTTCAAGGAACTATGAACCTGCACGGCAAGGTCTCTGTTCAGCAACACTCCCAGGATCTTACCATTAAGTGTATAAGTTCTGCCCTGATTTGCCTTTCCAAAATGCAGCATCATGTAGGAGTAGGCCATTCAGCCCATTGTGCCTATTCTGTCATTTAATGTGACACTGGCTGATTGCTTTTTACCCCCACTCCCCATTTCCTAGCCAAGAGTTTGAATAAAAATTTCCATGTCCAGATCTTTGGTATCAGTGCTATTGAGGAGGATGGCCCTATTTTACCAGGAGATTTGAGCAATGATTAAATTAAACTGTGCCCAGCTCTGGGGGAGTCAGTACCGAGAGGCTAGTTTCACTCCCTGCAGCGTCTTAAACATGGGCTCCCAGACTAGGAAGAAGCAGCTGGCCATTCCACAGTGATGGTGAGGAGCTGTTTCTTCTCTCTGGATGTTGAGATTTTGTGATTTTTCTCTGTTCCAGAGAAATGCTGAGGTGGTGACTATATTCCAAGCTGAGACCAATAGATTTCTGAGCTCTGAGTGAAAGGAGGGAGATGAACTGAGCTTCTGTTCTGAAGGATCACACAGAGAACCGAGTGACATTTGAGTTGCTACCTTGTTATGTCCCTGTCACTGCATGAGTCTTCTGCTCTGGATACTCGTGGGCCCAGGACTTTACCTCCTTTCAGGCCCATCCTGTGGCATGAATAAGGTGCTGAGCTGTGTGTGGGGAGAGACTGGTGAATCTTTCAGCTTCCCCCAGTGCCCTCTGTGGTCACAGAGCAAATTCAAGACAGAATTCTATCAGGTTCTGGAAACTAATGATATCAGGGGAAATAGAGAAAATGTGGGAAGGGGCAGCTGTAATCTCACTGAATGGAGCAGCAGTCTCGAGGGGCTGAATGGCCTACTCTAGCTCCTGTTTCTTTGATTTTTTTTTGTTAATGTTGGCAAAGAAAATCCTGTGGATGTTGGAGATCTGAAGCAAACAAAGAGAATGTTGGAGAAACTCAGCAAGTCTGCAGCATCTGTGGATAGAGGAACAGAGTTAATGCTTCGCGTCTAGTGACTCTTCTTCAGAACCATGGATGCTCTGAGTTTCTGAGTTTCATCATCACTTTCAGTTTTAATTCTGAATGTTGGCCTTCTCTGGTGTTGGATGTAGAAGGTATAGGAGCAGAATTAGGCCATTTGTCACATCGCGTCTGCTCTGTCACTTGGTTGTGACTGATATGTTTCTCAAACCCATTCTCCTGCCTTTTCCCCATAACCCTTGATCCCCTTACTGGTCAAGAACCTCTCTATCTCTGTCTTTAATGAACTCAGTGACTTGGCCTCCACAGCCCTCCGAGGCAATAAGTTCCTCAGATGCACCACCCTCTGGCTGAAGAACCGTGATCAACATCTGCTCTGTTTTATTGTATCAGCACATTTACAGCAAACAGGCCATGTTCTTCCTGTGGGAGTTAAAGTGGAGCCAGGATCTGGGAGCCTCTCTTCACTGCCAATTCAGTGTGGCCTTCACACCGCTAACAGGCCAGGAACCGGGCTTGATTAAACCGTTCACCTACGAGCTTAAACTGGACAATTTCTGTGTAAGTCTTTGAACCAAATCACAAAATCCGGGACTTCACGAGATTGTGGGTAAGGGATGAGCCTGGGTTGTAAATCACTGCACATTGAGGAACTGTACAGACCAAGATGAGTATTGTTTAATGAAAGTCTAGACAATCGGAGATTTTCCCAATATTCCCTTTGATTCGAAGGTTTCCTTAGCTCTGATTGCAGGGGATGGAGGTGAAATGTTAATCTATGTCAGTAGCCCCCAGTCCTAGTCTGTGGACACAAGAAACAAACCACCTCCCACTATGATCCTGTTCTGTGCTGTAACACCCTGAGCCTCCACTGTGCCGTAACCACGCTCTCTCCTTCTGCTTAGACATTGTATGATGTTAAAGCTGAAATCTTCCCACCTCTGGGAGCTGAGATGTGTAAAACAGGAACCCTGTGCAACCTGGAAGTGTCGATTATGCGTCTGTCTGACCTCACCGAGGTGGATAAGGATGAATCTTTGGTGGACTGTGATGGGTATTGTACCACCAAGCTGATGTATGAAGGTAAGGTGTTTCCATAAGACCATAAGACATAGGAGTGGAAGTAAGGTATTCAGCCTATCAAGTTCACTCTGCCATTTAAATCATGGCTGATGGGCATTTCAACTCCACTTCCCTGTACTCTTCCCCGTAGCCCTTGATTCCTTCTGAGATCAAGAATTTGTCGATCTCTGCCTTGAAGGCATCCAACGTCCCGGCCTCCACTGCACTCCATGGCAATGAATTCCACAAGTGTATATGGATTTCAGCAAGGTGTTCGATAAGGTTCCCCACAGTAGGCTATTGTACAAAATGCGGAGGAATGGAATTGTGGGAGATATAGCAGTTTGGATCGGAAATTGGCTAGCTGTAAGAAGACAGAGGGTGGTGGTTGATGGGAAATGTTCATCCTGGAGACCAGTTACTAGTGGTGTACCGCAAGGGTTGGTGTTGGGTCCACTGCTGTTTGTCATTTTTATAAATGACCTGGATGAGGGCGTAGAAGGATGGGTTAGTAAATTTGTTGACAACACTAAGGTCGGTGGAGTTGTGGATAGTGACGAAGGATGCTGTAGGTTACAGAGACATAGATAAGCTGCAGAGCTGGGCTGAGAGGTGACAAATGGAGTTTAATGTAGACAAGTGTGAGGTGATGCACTTTGGTAGGAGTAACCAGAAGGCAAAGTACAGGGCTAATGGTAAGATTCTTAGCAGTGTAGATGAGCAGAGAGATCTCGGTGTCCATGTACATAGATCCTTGAAAGTTGCCACCCAGGTTGACAGGGCTGTTCAGAAGGCATACAGTGTTTTAGCTTTTATTAATAGAGAGATCGAGCTCATGAACCAAGAGGTTATGGTGAAGCTGTACAAAACTCTGGTGCAGCCGCACTTGGAGTATTGAGTACAGTTCTGGTCACTGCATTATAAGAAGGATGTGGAAGCTTTGGAAAGGGTGCAGAGGATATTTACTAGGATGTTGCCTGGTATGGAGGGAAGGTCTTACGAGGAAAGGCTGAGGGACTTGAGGCTGTTTTCATTGGAGAGAAGAAGGTTGAGAGGTGACTTAATTGAAACATAAAATAATCGGAGGGTTAGATAGGGTGGATAGGGAGAGCCTTTTTCCTAGGATGGCGATGGCGAGCACAAGGCGACATAGCTTTAAATTGAGGGGTGAAAGATATAGGACAGATGTCAGAGGTAGTTTCTTTACTCAGAGTAGTAACGGAGTGGAACGCTTTGCCTGCAACTGTAGTAGATTTGCCAACTTTAGGTACATTTTGTCGTCTTTGGATAAGCATATGGACGTACATGGAATAGTGTAGGTTAGATGGGCTTGAGATTGGTATGACAGGTCGGCACAACATCGAGGGCCGAAGGGCCTGTACTGTGCTGTAATGTTTTATGTTCTTAAGCCCACCACTCTCTGGCTGAAGAAGTGTCGTCTCATTTCAGTTTTAAATTTACCCCCTCTAATTTTCAGGCTGTGCCCACGGGTCCTAGTCTCCCCACCTAACGGAAACAACTTCCTTGCGTCCACCCCTTCTAAACGTTACATTATCTTGTAAGTTTCTATTAGATCTCCCCTCAACCTTGTAAACTCTAATGAGTACAATCCCAGGATCCTTAGCCGTTCATCATATGTTAAACCTACCATTCCTGGGATCATCTGTGTGAATCTCCACTGGACACGCTCCAGGGCTAGTATGTCCTTCCTGAAGTGTGGGGCCCAAAACTGGACACAGTATTCTAATTGGGGCCAACTAGAGCTTTATAAAGCCTCAGAAGCACATCACTGCTTTTATATTCCAACCCTCTTGAGATAAACGACAACATTACATTCGCTTTCTTAATTACGGACTCTACCTGCAAGTTAACCTTTAGAGAATCCTGGACCAACACTCCCAGATCCCTTTGCACTTCTGATTTGCGAATTTTCTCACCGTTTAGAAAATAGTCCACACCTGTATTCTTTTTTCCAAAGTGCAAAACCTCACATTTGCTCACATTGAATTTCATCAGTCATTTCCTGGACCACTCTCCTAAACTGTCTTAACCTTTCTGCAGCCTCTCCACCTCTTCAGTACTACCTGCCTGTCCACCTATCTTCATATCATCGGCAAACTTCGCCAGAATGCCCCCAGTCCCTTCATCCAGATTATTAATGTACAAGGTGAACAGCTGTGGCCCCAACACTGAACCCTGCGGGACACCACTTGTCATCACCATCCAGCCGTGTTGACTCTCTGTCTCTGCATTTTCAATTGTCTCTTCTTTGAACCTATAAGCTACTGTATTTGAAATAAAATAAACCCCATCTGGCAGTTGCTGTCAGTCTACTCCGAGGGGGCTCAACATTTAACACTACTTCCAAATTCAACAGGAGCTGATTTGGCTCTCTCACCTCTAGAGAGTGTAGAGAGAACTTTACTCTGTATCTAACTCTGTGTTATCTCTGTCCTAGGAGTGTTTGATGGGGGACAGTGCAGTGGGTGCTTTACTCTGTCTCTAACCCTGTTCTGTCGCTGTCCTGGAAGTGTTTGATTTGACGGGAACAGTGTAAAGGGAGCTTTACTCTGTGTCGATCTGCGTGCTGGCCCTGTCCTGGGACAATAAAGGGAGCTTTCCAGGGAGTTTACAGCAGAAATATTGTTATGAAATGATTTGGGCTTTGTCAACATGACTTATGGTGGCCAAATGCCATGGTGTTGATTATTCCAGCTGATTAGAACTTTAAAATGCCTATTTTCCTTTGCAGTTGTCGACAACAGCAGTAACTGGGCAGTGTGTGGTAAGAGCTCGGGAGTAATTTCCATGCCAGTGGCAGCTCGTGCCACTCACAAAGTGCACATGGAAGTGATGCCTCTGTTTGCTGGATTCCTCCCATTTCCTGATATCAACCTCTTCAAGTACCTTCCATTCCAGGCCAGCCAGTCTGGACAAATGGAGACAGGTATGAGACTGAGGAAGTCGAGCTTTTCATGCTGGAGGCCATGAGAGAGGGGCCTTGCTCTTTCACAGTTTCTGACCTCGGGAGCATTGGTGAGGGAGAGTGTGTGTGTGTGTGTGTGTGTGTGTGTGAGAGAGAGAGAGAGAGAGAGAGATATGTTGTACAGTGTTCAGTCCTGTGCCAGATTTATGTGTGTGGCCATTTACAATCTGGGTCAGAAGGTGTGCAAACCAGATCATCCAACTGGCAACAAAGTAGGAGAGTTACAAGCTGCTGCGGAGACACTGATAGGACAGTGAGATGGTAAAGGTTGTTAGAATTTATTCAGTCTGATGTGGTACCACTTTATTCAAAAGTGTCCTTTTCATGGAGGGATGGCTGGATAATGTGGAAGAGCAAAGATATTTAGGCATTCAAAATGGTGAGATTTAAAAACTGCAGTCAACTGGAAGATCTGATGTGGAGGTGCCAGTGTTGGACTGGGGTGGACAAGGTCAGAAATCACATGACACCAGGATACAGTCCAACAGGTTTATTTGAAATCACAAGCTTTTGCAGCACTGCCCCTTTGTAAGGTGAAGTGCAGAGACGGACGCAGGGACAGATTTATAGCAGAGAGATCAAAAGATCATACGAACGTTGTGAGTGGAGTATCGACAGTTTGAATAGTAAGTCTGTGCAGGTGATCAGAAGTGCGTCAACCGCTGAACAGCAAGTGAAGGGATGAGCTATAATCCACTTTATTCTGCCTCAATCTTTTGATCTCTCTGCTGTAAATTCTGTGCCTGTGTGCCTCTTTTGTACTTCACCCAATGAAGGGGCAGTGCTTAGAAAGCTTGTGATTTCAAATAAACCTGTTGGACTATAACCTGGTGTCGCCTGACTTCAAACCAAGCAGAACACTCGACGTTACAGCAAGAGGTTAAGAATGGGAAAGGCAAAGTGGAATGTTGAATCCCTGTGAAATCTCAGGAGTAGCATAGCACAGGAACAGGATGGCGCGATCAGTCTGAGTGGCCTTCACATCAACAGAGGCACTTGTGGTTTTGAAATTCACCTGAGGCCAGCACAGAATCAGATTTACGAACACTGAAATAAAAGCAGAAAATGCTGGGCATAAAGGATCGAGGAAGTCTTGTTAGAATTTTATAAAACGTTGCTTCGGCCACAGGGGGAATACCGTGTGCAGTTCTGATTGCCACGCTATTGGAAGGATGTTTTTACACTGGAGAGTGTGCAGAGGAGATTCAGCAGGATGTTGCCTGCGATGGAAAATCTCAGTTATGAGGATCGACTGGATAGGCTAGATTTATCTTCCTTGGAGCAGAGGCAGCTGAAGGGGAAATGGAGGTGTACAAAATTATGAGAGGCATACACAGGGTTCATCGAGAATCTTTGTATCTAAAACCAGAGGGCGTAACTTTAAAACTGATTGGTAAGTGGTTAAGAGGAAAATTTTTTCACCTACAGGGTATTAGAAATCTGGAGCGTACTGCCTGAGAAGGTGGTGGGGACGGGTACCATCACAACATTAAGTAGCATGTGGATGGGCACTTAAAATGTCAGGGCTACGAAGGCCCCCACCAAGTAAGTGGGATTAGTGTAGATTGGCGTTTGTTGGTCAGTACAGATATGGTGGGCCAAAGGGCCTGTTTCTATGCTGTATGGCTCTACAACCACTCAACGCATCTGACAATGTCAGTAAAATAGGAGAAGAGTTAATATTTCAGTTTGACCTTTATAACACTGGGGCACAGTACCGGTGGGGACTGGTCTGTCACTGTATAACACTGGGGTACAGATGTTTTTAATCATGAGGGACATAGATCAGATAAATGCATTTAGTCTTTTTCCCAGGGATGGGGAATTGAAAACTAGAAGGTGCAGGTTGAAGGTGAGAGGGAAAAGGTTTAGGAAGAACCTAAGGGGTAACTTCTTCACACACAGAGTGGTGCGTATGTGGAAAGGGCTGATGGAGAAAGTGATTGAAGCAGGTACAATAGCGATATTTTAATAAAACCATTTGGATAGGTAGAGAGATGGGAAGAGTTTAGAAGGATATGGTCCAAATTCGGACAATGGGAAGTAGCTGAGTGGGCACCATGGTTAGTATGGACCAGTTTGCGCTGAAGGGCCTGTTTCTATGCCATTTTACTCTCTGACTCTATGTCTCCAAATGTCTTCATTAAAAAAAAACCAACACTAAGGTCGGTGGAGCTGTGGATAGTGACGAAGGATGCTGTAAGTTACAGAGAGACATAGATAAGCTGCAGAGCTGGGCTGAGAGGTGGCAAATGGAGTTTAATGCAGACAAGTGTGAGGTGATGCACTTTGGTAGGAGTAACCGGAAGGCAAAGTACAGGGCTAATGGTAAGATTCTTGGTAGTGTAGATGAGCAGAGAGATCTCGGTGTCCATGTACACAGATCCTTGAAAGTTGCCACCCAGATTGACAGGGCTGTTAAGAAGGCGTATACAGTGTTTTAGCTTTTATTAACAGAGGAATCGGGTTCCGGAACCAAGAGGTTATGGTGAAGCTGTACAAAACTCTGGTGCGGCCGCACTTAGAGTATTGCGCACAGTTCTGGTCACCGCATTATAAGAAGAATGTGGAAGCTTTGGAAAGGGTGCAGAGGAGATTTACTAGGATGTTGCCTGGTATGGAGGAAAGGCCTTACGAGGAAAGGCTGAGGGACTTGAGGCTGATCTCATTAGAGAGAAGAAGGTTGAGAGGTGACTTAATTGAAACATAAAACAATCAGAGTGTTAGATAGGGTGGATAGGGAGAGCCTTTTTCCTAGGATGGTGACGGCGAGCACGAGGGGGCATAGCTTTAAATTGTGGGGTGAAAGATATAGGACAGATGTCAGAGGTAGTTTCTTTACTCAGAGAGTAGTAAGGGAATGGAACGCTTTGCCTGCAACGGTAGTAGATTTGCCAACTTTAGGTACATTTAAGTCGCCATTGGATAAGCATATGGACGTACATGGAATAGTGTAGGTTAGATGGGCTTCAGATCGGTATGACAGGTCGGCACAGCATCGAGGGCCGAAGGGCCTGTACTGTGCTGTAATGTTCTATGTCTGTCCCTGTATAACATTGGGGTACAGTACCGGTGGTATAGCTGGTATCTGGGCTGCTGGTCATCTGAGCTGGGTGTGTTCCTGTTTTAATATGCTGTCTCTATGGCTTTCAGATAATTGGATGGAGAACGACACCTTGTCTGTGGACAGAAACCTCGATGAGCAGGTGGAGAGCAGTAGTATGAGGAGCCGCGGTAGCAGCCATTCATCCAGCAGCAATGAGCACCGGGGTATCCCAATGCCACGCTTGTTACCATTCTCCAGTGGCCAGGTCTTCAACACCAGCTCCAACATGCAGATCCTTGTCATCCCCAGCCAGGACGACCACATGTTGGAGGTTAATGTGACGTGACTGGGCTCTGTGTTTTGCCAGCAGTCTGTCACGTGAGATGATGGGACGCTGTCATGTGATGTTGTGTAATGTAATGTGACGTGCTGATTTATCTCTGCGGTTCACTGTACCATTACAGGACAGCAGTGTGTCACATGACAGTGCCCTAACATAGCATGACAAGAGCTGTCTCTCTCTTGTAAATTTTTCTGTACAGTCGGCTCTGTGGGGAGTGGTGTTGTAATTATGTTCTGTCTTTGTGTCAGTTATGCCAAAACATTCGTGACTTTCTTTTAAATGAGGAAGAAATGATGTGATTTGGTATAAACGTCACTCTATGCGAGCTATTGAGCCCCTCAGATAGCCCAATGAAACCCACTTAGTCCCTGGGCACCAACTGCCCACTCCCATCCTGACATCCTGGGAACAGGAGCAATTCTGTGCCAGCTCCATTAGATTCCAACTTCTACTTTCCCATTTTTCTAGTGAGCGAGGCTGTATCGGAGACCAGGGCAGTGCAGACTGACACATCCAGTCTGTGAGCAGTGCACTGAGTGGCCTCTGACACTATTGTTCTCACAGCTGACCAAACCTCTGTGTGATCGTTCCTCTTCCCATTCCCTCTTGATGGCTTTCAATTGAAACGATTTCCAGTTCAATCTGTGGTCTAATTGAATACTACTTTATTTATTTTCGTATTCCTTAATTTTTAATCCAGGTTTAATTATATAAATATATGTGTATAGAGAGAGAGAGTAATATAAACTTTCAGAGCTTATGTTGTGAGTGGGTTCTGGGGCTGCTCAAATGAGCTGAGGCTGGAATGTCTCAACGAGAGCTCATTTACCTGTGACATCCTCAACTGCTCAATGTATGGGGCAATTTGACAGCAGCTGGGGACTTTTGTAAATAACTGGGAATTCGGTCAAGGGCTCAGTCAACACCTTGGGGTATCAGTATTTGCACCCAATAAAGAGATAATCTCTCAGCTTGGTATCCCTGTCAGTTCAGCCTTGCTTTACTTGTGCTGAGGGCAGGGAAGATGTGGATGTGAATTGTGAACGTTATATAAACATCAGCATCCTTGACATTTTTGTCTCCAGTAACTGACTTGTTTTGTTATATATCCTCTGACTTGGTGACTCTGAGAGAGAAAGTGAAATTTTCTCCTTTTCAGTTGTTCCGTCATGTTGGCAATGTTGGAGCAAAAGGGGTAAATGAAGAACAATACAACACCACAACACGTCCTTCAGCCCAACAAGACTGTGCTGCCACAACACGCCTTTCGAAACTAAAAATGTTTCACCTCTACACATAAAGGTCTGAAACCCTCTATTCCCTGCCTGTTCATATATCTGTGTAAAATATTTGCTTCTCACAACCCCCTTAAACTTTTCCCGTTTTACCTTTAAAGCTGCACTCCCACCCCCGTAATTGACAATTCTCCCTTGGGGGAAAGAGACTCCAACTATCCGTACCACTCGTATTTACGTCAACTTGTATCAGGTCACCCTTAAGCCTCTGATGTTCAATTGAAAACAAACCAAATTTTGTCCAATCTCTCCTCACAGCTAATACTTTCCAATCAGACAACGTCCCGGTAAAGCATTTCTGAAGCCTCTCCGAAGTCTGCACGTTCTTCTGGTGGTGTGATGACCAGAACTGTACACAGTATTCCAAGTGTGGCCTCACTAAAGTTCTCTAAAGCTGCAACATGACTTGCCAATTTTTCACTCTATACCCTGATCAAAGAAGGCAAACATGCAGTAAATGTCCTTGACTACATTATCCACTTGTATTGCCATTTTCAGGGAACTGTGGACCATTACACCTAGGTCGCTGTATGTTGATGTGACTAAGGGTTATGCTATTCACAATATAACCCTTCCTGCTGTAGATCTTCCAAAATGCATCACCTCACTTTTATCCAGATGAATCTCCCATCTGCCATTTCTCAGACCATGTCTCCAGCCTATCTATTTCTTGCTGTATCCTCTGGCAATCCTCCTCACTATCCGCCACTCCCCGATCTTTGTGTCATCTGCAAACTTACTAATCATGCCAGCTACATTCTCCTCTAAATCATTGATATAAATATATATGGGGTCCCAGCACTGATCTGTGTGGAACACCACTGGTCACAGAGCTCCAGTTTGAAAAACACCCTTCTTCCACTTCTTTCTCCTCTTGCTAAGCCAGTTCTGTACCCGTTTTATCAGCCCACCATGAATCCCATGTGACTTTCCATTTCAGCCTGCTATGTCGTCTTTTGTGAATATGGGTGCAATGTATTCATTAAGGACCTTGTCCACTTTCACCAGCTCTGTCCATAAATTCCCTCCTTTTGAAATGGAGTTACCTGCTAGTATGTTCTACTAGTCAAAGCTAAAGGAATGTCCTCCTCTGATAGAAGGAAAGTGTGGGACCAGCTCTATTGAAAGACTATTCTCAACAACCATTCGTAAGTGGAAGGTGACATGTTAATGTAGATGTAATGGTGATTATCCATGTAGAATTGATGCAAAGGTAAAATAACCAGAGCTGGGGTGGTGACAGGCCTCCAAACAGCAGTCAGGAGCTGGGGCACAAGATACACCAGGAAGTAGAAAAAGTGTGTAAAAAAAGACAAAGTCACAGTGATTTTGGGGGTTTCAATCCGCAGGTGGACTGGGAAAACCATGTTGGTAGTGGATTGCTAGAAAAGGAGTTTGTGGAGTGTCTACAAGATGGCTTTTTGGAGCAGCTTGTGGTGGAGCCCACAAGGGAACAGGCTATACCCGATTTGGTATTGTGCAATGAAGCAGACTTGTTAAGGGAGCTTAAGGTAAAATAACCCTCAGGAGGCAGTAATCATTAGATGATAGAATTTACTCTGTAATTTGAGAGGGAGAAGATAGAATCAGAGGTAATGGTATTACAGCTGAATAAAGGTGACTACAGAGGTATGAGGGAGGCACTGGGCAGAATTGACTGGGCGAGGAGCAAAGCAGGAAAGACAATGGAACAGCAACGGCAGGAGTTTCTGGAAGTAATTCAGGAGACGCAGCAAAAATGCATCCCTAGGAAAAATAAGCATGGCACAGGGAGGATGAGACAACCATGGCTGCCGAAGGGCACCAGGGATAGCATGAAAGCAAAAAGGAAAGCATGTAATGTGGTGAAGGGCAGTGGGAAACCAGAGGACTGGGAATCTTACAAAGACCAACAGAGGGCAACAAAAAAAGAAATAAGGAGGGAGAGGATTGAATATGAGGGTAAGCTAGTCAGTAATGTAAAAGATGACTGTAAGAGTTTCTTCAGATACATAAAGGGTAAAAGAGAGGCAAAAGTGGATTTTAGGCCACTGGCAAATACAGTGGAGAAATAGCAGTGGGGAACAAGGAGATGGCAGAAGGACTGAACAAGCAGTTCGTGTCAGTTTTCACGGTGGAAGACACGAGTAATCTCCCAGAAATTCAGGGGAGTCGGGACAGAGCTAAGTATGGTGGCCATCACTAAGGAAAAGGTGCCAGTAAAACTGATTGGCCTGAAGGTGGATAAATCCCCAGGACCAGATGGACTACACCCCAGAGTTCTAAAGGAGATAGCTGAAGAGATAGTGGAAGCATTAGTGGTGATCTTTCAGGAATTGCTCGAGTCAGGGAGGGTCCTAGAGAACTGGAAAATCACTAATGTAACAGCCCTGTTTAAAAAGGGAGTAAGACACAAGATGGAAAATTACAGGCCGAATAGCCTAACTTCAGTCATGGGTAAGATTTTGGAGTCCATTGTAAAGTGTGAGATTTCTGAATATTTGGAAGTGTATGGTGAAAAAGGGCAAAGTCAGCATGGTTTCCTCAAGGGAAGGACATGCCTGATGAATCTGCTGGAATTCTTTGAGGAAGTAACAAGCAGGGTAGACCAAGGAGAGCCAATGGATGTTATCTACCTGGACTTCAAGAAAGCCTTTGACAAGGTACCGCCCAGGAGGTTGCTGAGTAAGATAAGGGCCTATGGAGTTAGAGGCAAGCTGCGAGCATGGATAGAAGATTGGCTGTTTGGCAGAAAGCAGAGAGTTGGGATAAAAGGGTCTTTCAACAGGATGGCAGCCGGTGAAAATGGTGTTCGGCAAAGGTCAGTTTGGGACCACAGCTTTTCACTTTATACATTAATGATCTAAATGAAGGAACTGTGGGAATTCTGGCTAAGTTTGTAGATGATACAAAGATAGGTGGAGGGACAGGTAGTATTGAGGAGGTGGGGAGGCTGCAGAAGGATTTGGACAGGTTAGGAGAGTGGGCAAAGAAGTGGCAGATGGAGTACAATGTGGGAAAGTGTGAGGTTATGCACTTTGGTAAGAAGAATAAAACCATGGACTGTTTTCTAAATGAGGAGAAAACTCAGAATTCTGAAGTGAAAAGAGACTTGGGAGTTCTAGTTGAATTCTGGCTGCATATTACAGGGAGTTATATTATGATTTAAATATACAACTAATTGCAGTGACACATGAAAGCAGGAACATGATTTCAGGAGAAAGGGCAGGACTGAGATGAGGGATTTCTTCACCCAAGGGCAGTAAATTCAGATATCGGGTATCGGATGCCAGCCCTGCCAGGAAGCCCCAGTCCATAAAGAGAATAATTGATCTGGTTAAACGACAAAACAAGTTTGAGGGGTCGAATGGCCCCCACCTGTTCCTAATTCCAAGGATATCCTTGGACTATGTATGCAAGGTTACCTGTCCTATTGAAAGGAGAGGCCGATGTGGCAGGTTTGCCTTGTTAGTAAGAAATGAAACTAAATTGATAGCAAGTTGTGATATTGAGTCAGAAGGCATAGAATTTGTTTGGGTAGAGTTGAGGATCTGCTAAAGAGAAAAGCCCTGATGGGAATTTTGTACAGGCCTCCTGGCAGTAGTCAGGATTGGGAGAAAATAGATTGGTCATGGGGGGCTTTCAATATACAGGTGGCCTGGGGAAAATCAGGTTGGTAGTTAATCTCAAGAAAAGGAACTTGTAAAACGCCTATGAGATGGTCTTTTGGGGGTGTTTCTAGTAGAAATCATGAGGAACAGGCAATTCTATATTTGTTGAGTGTAATGAGACAGACCTGATTAGGGAGCTGAATGTGAAGGATCACCTATGGGACAGTGACAGTAATATGACAGAATTTACCCTGCGTTTTGAGAGGGAGAAGCTGGAATCACGTGTAAACATTGAGTAAAGTCATGAGGGTGGGGCTGGCCAGTGTTGGTTGGATGTGGGGCCTAACAGGGAAGAGAGTGGGGCAGCAATGGCAGGAGTTTCTGGGGGTAATTCAGGAAGTCCAGGTACAACCTTCATAAGGCTGTCGGAGATGCCAAGAGGCAATACCACCGTAGCAAGGCTTACCCAACATAACAGGCTACAAAGTGAAATCGAACGGAATCACGAGCAACCACAGATCCCTACCCAACGAGCTCCGTGCATTTCTATGCTTGCTTTTGAACAGAAGGTCAATGAAAATATGGCACCTATCCCAATAGCCCCAATGCTCCTGTACCCACGGTCACTGCTACAAATGTTAGTTCAGCCTTCTTGAGAGTGAACCACGGCGTCACTGGCTGGCCAGCATTCCTTGCCCATCCCTAGCTGCCCTTGAGAAGATGTTGGTGAGCTGCCTCCTTGAACCTCTGCAGTCCTCCTGCTGTAGGTTGACCCACAATGCCCTTAGGGAGGGAATTCCAGGATTTTGACCCAGCAACAGTAAAGGAACTGCAATATATTTCCAAGTCAGGATGGTGGGTGGTTTGGAACGGAACTTGGAGGTGATGTTGTTCCCATGTATCTGCTGCCCTTGTCCTTCTAGGTGGAAGTGGCCATCTGTTTGGAAAGTGCTGTCTGAGGATCTTTGGTGAATGTCTGTCTGCAGTGCATCTTGTAGATAGTACACACTGCTGCTACTGAGCATCAGTGGTGGAGAGAGTGGGATGTTTGTGGATGTGGTGCCAATCAAGCAGCTGCTTTCTCCTGGATGGTGTCAAGCTTCTTGAGTGTTGTTGGGGCTGCACCCATCCAGGCAAGTGGGGAGTATTCCATCACACTCCTGACTTGTTCCTTGTAGATGGTGGATCGGGAGTCAGAAGGTGAGATACTCGCTGCAGTATTCCCAGCTTTTGACCAGTTCTTGAAGACACTGTGTTTGTGGTGAGGCCACTTGAGTTTCTGGCCAGTGGTAACCCCCAGGATGTTGATGCTGGGGATTCAGTGATGGTAACACCATTGAATGTCAAGGGACAGTGGTTAGATTGTCTCTTATTGGTGACGGTCACAGCCTTACATTTGTGTGGTGCGTATGTCACTTGCCACTTGTCAGCCCGAGCCTGGATATTGTCCAGATCTTGTTTTATTTGAACATGGACTGCTTCAGTATCTGAGGAGTCACAAATGGTGCTGAACATTGTGCAATCATCTGTGAACATCCCTACCTCTGACCTTCTGATGGAGGGAAGGTCATTGCTGAAGCAGCTGAGGATGGTTGGGCCTAGGACACTACCCTGACGAACTCCTGCAGAGATGTCCTGGAGCTGAGATGATTGACCTCCCACAACCACAACCATTTTCCTATGTGCCAGGTATGACTCCAACCATCAGAGAGTTTTCCCCCGATACCCATTGATTCCAGTTTTGCCAGGGCTCCTTGATGCCACACTCGGTCAATTGCTCCCTTGATATCAAGAAGCTGTCACTCTCACCTCACCCTCTGGAATGCAACTCTTTTGTCCATGTTTGAACCAAGGCTGT
Source organism: Stegostoma tigrinum (assembly GCF_030684315.1). Lineage (NCBI taxonomy): Eukaryota > Metazoa > Chordata > Chondrichthyes > Orectolobiformes > Stegostomatidae > Stegostoma > Stegostoma tigrinum. The sequence continues at coordinate 1,763,789 of NC_081365.1, forward strand.
GATGAGGTCAGGAGCTGAGTGGCCCTGGCGGAACCCAAACTGGGCGTCACTGAGCAGGTTATTGCTGAGCAGGTGCTGCTTGATAGCACTGTTACTGACACCTTGCATCACTTTACTGACGATTGAGAGGAGACTGATAGGACGGTAATTGGCCGTGTTGGATTTGTCTTGCTTTTTGTGTACAGGACATACCTGGGTAATTTTTCACATTGTCGGGTAGATACCCGTACTGGAACAGCTTGGTTAGGGGAGCAGCACGCTGAGGAGCACAATTCTTCAGTATTATTGCTGGAATATTGTCAGGGCCCGTAGCCTTTGCACTATCCAGTGTCTCCAACCGTTTCTTGATATCATGTGGAGTGAATCGAATTGGCTGGAGACTGGTATCTGTGATGCTGGGGACCACTGGAGGAGGCCGAGATGGATCATCCACTCAGCACTTCCGGCTGAAGATTGCTGCGAATTCTTCAGTCTTATCTTTTGCACTGATGTGCTGGGCTCTTCCACCATTGAGGATGGGGATATCTGTGGAGTCTCCTCTTCAGTGAGTTGTTTAATTGTCCACCACCATTCACAACTGGATGTAGCAGGCCTGCAGAGCTTAGATCTGATCCGTTAATTGTGGGATCGCTTAGTTCTGTCTGTCACTTGCTGCTTTCACTGTTTGGTGAGCAAGTAGTCCTGTTTGGTGGCTTCACCAGGTTGATACCTCACCTTCAGGCCTGGTGCTGCTTCTGGCATGCACTCCTGCACTCTCCATTGAACCAGGGTTGATCCCCTGGCTTGATGGTAATGGCTGAGTGGGGGATGTGCCGGGCCATGAGGTTACAGATTGTGCTGGAGTACAATCCTGCTGCTGTTGATGGCCCACAGCCCCTCATGGAAGCCCAGTCTTGAGTTGGTAAATCTGTGTGAAGTCTGTCCCATTGAGCACGATGATAGTGTCACACAACACGATGGAGGTTATTCTCAATGTGAAGGTGGGACTTTGTCTCCACAAGGACTGTGCGATGGTCACTCTTACCGATACTGTCATGGACAGATACAACTGCAGCTGGCAGATTGGTGAGGATGAGGTCAAGTATGTTTTTCCCTCTTGTTGGTTCCCTCACCACCTGCCGCAGACCCAGACTAGCAGCGATGTCCTTTAGGACCCAACCAGCTCGATCAGTAGTACTGCTGCTGAGCCAGTCTTGGTGGTGGACATTGAAATCCCCCACCCAGAGTACGTTTTGTGCCCGTGCCATCCTCAGTGCTTCCTCTAGGTGTTGTTCAACATGTAGGAGGACTGATTCATCAGCTGAGGGGGGACGGTATATGGTAATCAGCAGGAGGTTTCCTTGCCCATATTTAACCTGAAGCCATGAAACTTCGTGAGGTCCGGAGTCAATGTTGAGGACCCCGACAGCAACTCCCTCCTGACTGTGTACCACGGTGCCACCCCCTCTGCTGGGTCTGTCCTACCGGTGGGACAGGACATATCCAGGGACAGTGACGGTGGGGTCCAGGACAGTGTCTGTAGGGTATGATTCTGTGAGTACGACTGTGTCAGGCCGTTGCTTGACTAGTCTGTATGGCAACTGCTGATCCCGATACAGCAGAAACTACAGCGAGTGGTGAACACAGCCTAGTCTATCACACAAACTAGCCTTTCAACTATTAACTCTATCTATACTTTCCACTGCCTCAACGTAATCAACATAATCAAAACCCCTCCCACCCCAGTTCTACTCTCTTCCAGCCTCTTCCATCAGGCAGAAGATATCGAAGTTTGAATACATATATGAATAGATTCAAGAACAGATTCTCCCTTTGGTAGCAAACTTCTGAATGGACCTCACAAACATTAATTCTGATCTCTCTCACTCTCTCCCCCCACCGCCCCCCCCCCTCTCTGTTATCCACCGCATCCCATCCACCTCCCTCTCTCTGTACTTAATCTGCGCCCATAGCACTGCATTCTGCACCCTACTGCCCTATCGCACTTTGTATTGTACGATCTGCCGATCGAGAGCACAAAATAACACTTGTCATGGTACTGATTACAGTGAAAGCAACAGATCAAACTCAGGCTCATTGCATGTGCATACAATGTGGCAATGATTAGTGGGAAGCCTTTAAAAACCAGCAGAGATAAAATAAAAGAAGAAAAGTGGGAGAAGAAAAATAACGGTAAATAAGAGATGATTGCAAGGTGTTTTTTCAGGTATTAGAAGGTAAGACACTCAAGGGTCAACTTTGGACCACTGGAAAGTGAGGCTGAAGAAGTAATAATGGGGAACGAAGAAACAGCAGAGGTACTGAACAGGTACTTTTTGTCAGTGTTTGCAGCGGAAGACATCAGCAGCAAACCAGAGCTTCAAGACAGCCAGTGGCTAGAGGTGTGTGTTGTGGCCATTTCTAAGGAGAAGGTGCTGGGGAAGGTGAGCATCTGAAGGTGGATAAATCACCTGGACCAGATGGTCTCTCCCCTAGAGTTCTGAAGGAGATAGCTGAGGAGATTGAAGTTTTGGTGGTGATCTTTCAGGAATGACTGGAGTTAGGGAGGGTCCCAGAGGCCTGGAAAATGGCCAATGTAACGCCCCCACTGTTTAAGAAGGGAGGGAGGTAGAAGACATAGAACATAGAACAGTACAGCACAAATGTTGTGCTGACCTATTATCCTACTAGGATCAATCTACCCTGCCTACCCTACATTTTACTACCCTCCATGTGCCTATCCAAGAGTCGCTTAAAAGTCTCTAAAGTATCTGACTCCACTACCACTGCAGGCAGCACATTCCACACACACCCACCACTCTCTGTGTGAAGAACATACCTCTGACATCTCCCCAAAGACAGGACACTACAGGCCGCTTCGGCTGACCTCGGGCACTGGTAAGATTTGAGAGTCTGTTTTTAAGGCTGAGATTGTGGAGCACGTGGAAGTGCATGGTAAGACAGGGCTGAGTCAGCGTGGCTTCATCGAGTGGAGGTCATGTCTGAAGGCCTTTGACAAGGTGCTGCACAGGAGGCAGCAAAATAAGGTAGGGGCCCACAGTGTGAGGGGCGAGGTACTGGCATGGACAGAGGATTGGCTGACTGCCAGATGGCACAGAGTGGGGATAAAGGGGTCTTTAACAGGGTGGCAGCTGGTGACTAGTGGAGTTCTGAAGGGATCCATGTTGGGATCGCAACTATTCACGTTATACATTTAATGATGTGGATAAAGGAACTGAGAGCAATGTTGCTACGTTTGTAGATGACACAGAGATAGGTGGTGGGACAGTTAGTGTTGAAGAGGTGGGAGGCTGCAGGAGGACTTGGACAGGCTGGGAGAGCGAGCAAAGGAGTGGCAGATGGAATACAATGTGGGAAAGTGTGAGGTTATTCGCTTTGGTAGGAAGAATCGAGGTGTGGATTGTTTGCTTTCTAAATGAGGAAAGGCTTTGCACGTGAAGCACAAAGGGATTTGGGAGTCACTTAAGCTGAACATGCAGGTTCAGTTAATAAAGTGTGAAGCTGGATGAACACAGCAGGCCAAGCAGCATCTCAGGAGATGCTCAGGAGACTGCTGTGTTCATCCAGCTTCGCACTTTATTATCTTGGATTCTCCAGCATCTGCAGTTCCCATTATCACTGATGCAGGTTCAGTTGGCAGTTAGGAGGCAAATGCAATGTTAACATTTATTGAACAAGTCCTAGAATGCAAGAGCAGCATATACTGATGAGACTGCATAAGGCTTTGGTCAGACCACATTTGGAATATCTTGAGCAGTTCTGGGTCCTGGACCTAAGGAAGGATGTGCTGGCCTTGGAAGGGGTGCAGAGGAGGTTTACTAAAATGATCGCAGGGATGAGGAGATTGTGATATGAGGAGCAGTTACAGACTCTAGGCCTACACTCAATCAAATTTAGAAGGATGGGGGAATCTGATTGAAACTTAGAGAATATTGAGAGGCCTAGTTACAGTGGATAAGACCATAAAGCATTGGAGCAGAGGTTAGGCCATTTAGCCCATCCAGTCTGCTCTGCCATTCAATCATGGCTGATAATTTTCTCCACCCCGTGCTCCCAGTTTCTCCTCGTAACCCTTGATCCCCCTGATAACCAAGAAACTCGATCTCAGTCTTAAATGTACTCAATGACCTGACCTCCACAGCCTTCTGTGGCAGTGAGTTCTGTAGATTCACACTCTCTGGCTGAAGAAGTTTCTCCTTATCTCTGTTCTAAAAGGTCTTCCCTTTACTCTAAGGCTGTGCCTTCAGGTCCTAGACTCTCCGACCAATGGAAACATCTTCCCAACATCCACCCTGTCCAGGTCATTCAGTATTCTGTAAGTTTCAATTAGATCCCCCCTCATCCTTCTGAACTCCATCGAATACACAACCAGCATCCTCAAACATTCCTCATATGTTAAGCTTTCCATTCCTGGGACCATTCGCGTGAACCTCCTCTGAACCCACTTCAGGGCCAATATATCCTTCCTGAGATATGGGACACAAAATTTCACGCAATACTCCAAACGTGGCCTGACCAGAGCGTTATAAAGCCTCAGTAGTACATTCCTGCTTTTATATTCAACTCTTCTCATAATAAATGCCAAAGTTGCATTTGCCTTCCTGACTATTTAATCATTTGATGGTGTACCGTGTACACCTTTGAGCTGCACCCCGAGCCAGCTGGAATTCCTCCTTCACATGGGAACAGGCTGAGAATCCTTGTTAGAATCATGGAGTTGTACAGCACGGACACAGACCCTTCGGTCCGACCCATCCATGCTGACCAGATATCCTAAATTAATCCAGTCCCATTTGCCAGCATTAGGCCAATATTCCTCTAAACCCTTTCTATTCATAAACCCATCCAGATGCCTTTTAAATGTTGTACCAGCCTCCACCACTTCCTCTGGCAGCTCACTCCACACACGCACCACCCACTGCATGAAAAAGTTGCCCCTTAGGTCCCTTTTAAATCTTTTCCCCTCTCACCTTAAACCTATGCCCCTCTAGTTTTGGACTGCCCCACCCTGGAGATAAGACCTTGTCTATTTAGCCTATCCATGCCCCTCATGATCCTATAAACCTCTTTGGGAAAATTGGGTGAGATCAGCAGAAATGTGACTTTCAACGTCAAAAGCAAAACTTCTGATTCTCCATCAATGTGTTGAACAGTGAGATGAGACTCTCACTGGTGAGTGACAAGAAATCTATTTTCGTCTGTAGCAGACATTGAGATGTCAGTATGAGCCAGGGAGTGGACAAAGGTGGAGAACATCTGGGAAGGAAAGCCATGTGGGGCCCTCTACTGTGCACGAAGAAATGAAGGACACACCAACGTCTCCTCTCACGGTGAAGGTGTAGGCCACAGACAGAAAAAGAGACAAAAAGCCCCACAGGCGAGAAGGAGAGAAGCACCCGCCCCAGCCCTCACAAAACCCAATCAGCAGTCATCAGGAACCAGTAAGATACTCACTTCACTGCAGCTCTGGGCCACTGGAAGCAGCAACGCACTGAACTCAGAGCAGAGCGTGACAGCAGCTCTGTCCACATCAGACCTGCACCCTCCTGGCTTCATCCTTGTCCCCATGTCTCGATCTGGTGTCAATGCCCCCTGTGCCAGGGAGGAAGGAGACAGCTCCCTCGGGACTGAGCGAGGGACAATGCCTCCCCTAGGCTTGCAAGGCTGCAACAACCTCCCCACCCAACTGGGCACGATCTTGTCCAGTGGGTAAAAGCCAGTGATGATTTTCAAAACCATTTTTCATGTGCGTTGTGTTAAAGTCACTCTGCACTGTGTCTCCAAGTTGGATCACTTGGCCAAAATTAAAGCAGGCCTCCTGTTTCTGCAGGAGTGCAGGACCCCACATCTCAGCAGGTACAGGAAATGGTCACGATTATGGGCCCATGGGTCTTTGATATGGTTGGGGGTGGGGTGAGGGGAATACGATCGCCATTCCTCCAGCCTGGGTATTCAGCTGCAAGGAGGCAACATCATCATCTCCAAAGTTAAGGAGGTGGTAGGCCAATCATTCCGGCTGGAGACTTCAACAGCAGCATGGATGCAGGTGGGTGATCCGGGAGGGCTGACAGCAAACTGGGCGCCATGCCCATATTCCTGATGGAAATCGCGAAAAGCACCAAGTTGCAGGATGTTTTCAGCACTCCTACGGTGTGAGGCCGCATGGATCTATCTGTTCAAGGATAGATTTCCTGTTTGCATGCTGCATGTTCTCAGTCAGATCCACTGATGTAAAGCCAGCGTCCTTCTCTGATTACTGTCTCCTACAGGATGACCAGCAGGCCAGCAAGGGAGTGTGGGAGCTGAATGTGAAACATTTTACCCCAGAAAATATTGAGGAAGTACAAAGTGATTTCACAGGTTGGAGAGCTATCAGACCCCTGTTTAAGTCTCCAGCCGACTGATAGGAAACAGTCCAAGGGGGTCATAAGAAGGGTCCTGACCTGAAACATCGACTTCCCTGCTCCTCTGATGCTGCCTGACCTGTGTTCCTCCATCTCCACACTGTGTCAACTCCAACTTACACCATCTGCGGTTCTTGTTATCTCCAAGGGGGTCATAAAGAGGCCAATTATTCACAAAGATGTGCAGAAGGTGAGACAGAGAGTTGGGAAAAACTGTTCAAACTCCAGAAACCCATACAGATCCTACTCCTGCTGTAGGTGATGGGGGTCGATGTCACACAGGGTCTCCAGGAGGTGAAGCGCCAGCAAGCCTTGCTCCTTGCCTCAGATGCCCCCAAAATAATTTTCCAGTCCAGGGTCTGCACAGTGGAGCAAGATGAGACATGCTCATGTTTCTTCTTCCAGAAGGTGCACAGGGAGAGCTCTGCGACATCGGTAACATCATCTCAGTCTGACATCCTGAGGATCAGCAAATCTTTTTATGCCAGAATATATGGCATGACGCCCACAGACAGCACAGCCTCCCAGTCGTTCCTGTCCTTTACCACGGAGGTCTTAGATGACAGCATGCAGGACAGGCTGGGCCAGCCGTTATCTCTGGCCGAGCTGACCAAAGCTCTTGAGTCCTCTGAAGAGAGTAAAATTCATGGAAGTGACAGTCTTCTGGCTGCTCTGTGGGACTTGATTAACTGACTACGACTGCTGGAGGTGTATGACAGTGTGTTTCTGTCAGGTACCATCGGCAAATCCATGATCAAATGTATCATCACCCTCATCTACAAGCGAGAGAAAGGGAGAAAATCTGAAGTTGGTGACCAATTTCACTGCTTAATGCAGACTACAAAATCCTGTCTAAGGTCATCGCCAACCAGGTCAGGTCTATTCTGAAATCAGTGACTCACCCCGGCCAAACCTGTGCTGTACTGGGCAGGAAGATCTAAGAGCTGCATGCTCCTCAGGGATACCACCGCCTATGTGCAGTACAAAGGAATGAATACCTGTCTCATCAGACTGGGCCAGGAGAAGGCCTTTGGCAGGATACTGTGCACATACACCGGGGCCACGTTCTCCAAAATTGGCTTTGGGGAGGGAATCTGCAATTGGATCCAACAGCTTTACACCAACATTGTTAGTGCTGTCTCAATCAAATGGCAGGAATTAAAAAGCTTCTCGACCAGCTCTGGAGTCAGGTAGCACTGCCCATTCTCTCACCGAATTTGTGTGTTGTATAGCCTTTGCTGAGTCCATCAGGAAGAATGTGAGCCACAGTGGGGTGACTATTTCAGGCAAAGGAGGCCTGCTGGTCAAAGCCTCCCTGTACATGAATGACGTATCCTTGTTCTACTCAGATCTGTTATCAGTGCGCTGACTCATGAGCATGTGTGATCAGTTCAAAGTGGCCTCGAAAATCCAGGTAAATTGAGACAAGAATGAGGCAGTTTTCTTTGGGAACTAGGCTGACCGATCCTTTATCTCATTCACCAGCAGGACAGGGTACCTGAAGATGCTGGGTATATGGATTGGAGGACTCAGGGCATGTGCAAACACTCAGAAGGAGAGTATTGCCAAGGTGAGGCAGAAACTGAGCGAATGACAGCACCGGTCCCTTGCCACTACAGGTAAAAGGTTGGTTATCAGGTATGAAGTTCTGAGATACAGAATTGGCTGGCCAACAGAAGACAGCAAGTGGTAGTAGAAGGAAAATATTCTGCCTGGAAGTCAGTGGTGAGTGGAGTTCCACAGGGCTCTGTCCTTGGGCCTCTACTGTTTGTAATTTTTATTAATGACTTGGACGAGGGGATTGAAGGATGGGTCAGCAAGTTTGCAGACGACACAAAGGTCGGAGGTGTCGTTGACAGTGTAGAGGGCTGTTGTAGGCTGCAGCGGGACATTGACAGGATGCAGAGATGGGCTGAGAGGTGGCAGATGGAGTTCAACCTGGATAAATGCGAGGTGATGCATTTTGGAAGGTCGAATTTGAAAGCTGAGTACAGGATTAAGGATAGGATTCTTGGCAGCGTGGAGGAACAGAGGGATCTTGGTGTGCAGATACATAGATCCCTTAAAATGGCCACCCAAGTGGACAGGGTTGTTAAGAAAGCATATGGTGTTTTGGCTTTCATTAACAGGGGGATTGAGTTTAAGAGTCGTGAGATCTTGTTGCAGCTCTATAAAACTTTGGTTAGACCGCACTTGGAATACTGCGTCCAGTTCTGGGCGCCCTATTATAGGAAAGATGTGGATGCTTTGGAGAGGGTTCAGAGGAGGTTTACCAGGATGCTGCCTGGACTGGAGGGCTTATCTTATGAAGAGAGGTTGACTGAGCTCGGACTCTTTTCATTGGAGAAAAGGAGGAGGAAAGGGGACCTAATTAAGGCATACAAGATAATGAGAGGCATAGATAGAGTTGATAGCCAGAGACTATTTCCCAGGGCAGAAATGGCTAGCACGAGGGGTCATAGTTTTAAGCTGGTTGGTGGAAAGTATAGAGGGGATGTCAGAGGCGGGTTCTTTACACAGAGAGTTGTGAGAGCATGGAATGCGTTGCCAGCAGCAGTTGTGGAAGCAAGGTCATTGGGGTCATTTAAGAGACTGCTGGACATGTATATGGTCACAGAAATTTGAGGGTGCATACATGAGGATCAATGGTCGGCACAACATTGTGGGCTGAAGGGCCTGTTCTGTGCTGTACTGTTCGATGTTCTATGTTCTATGTTCTATGTTCTAAAAAAAGCAGCTGCTTCCTGCTGAGACTCCAAGCAGGACCAAAGGATATCACATCCAAGGACTGGATACAGCCCCGAGGACTGGATATGGCCCCAAGGACACTGACCAAAGGAAACAATGACAGGGTCAATGTTTTACAATGCTGCCTCGTGAAAAGTTGCCTTGCACCTCCCGACCAGACCAGTCATCGTTGGGAGTTGAACAACTGTATTGTAATTTGTCAAAAGATCACTTACTATTGGTTATGCCGTATTTAGATTTGTGTATGCATTAAACTTAATCTCTTTATTCAAAAATCTAAAATCAATGCCAATTGTGTTATCCAACATCCTTTAGTGCCTTCGCTCCTAAACATGTGGATTCGGTTCTGACCAGTAAGGTTGAACGATCCTTACAGGAAACTAGGGCCGTTCAGCTGACCTTGGACATTGGTAAGATTTTCGAGTCCTTTATTAAGGCTGAGATTGTGGAGAACTTGGAAGTGCACGGTAAAATAGGGCTGAATCAGCTCAGTGTTCTCAAGGGAAAGTCATGTCTGACAAATATGTTTGGACTCTTTGAGGAGGGAATGAGCAAGTTGGATAAAAGGAGAGCCAGTGGACATACTCTATTTGGATTTCCAGAAGGCCTTTGATAAGGTGCCACTCAGGAGGCTGCTGACTAAGTTATGACCCCATGTTTGAAGTGTCCAGTGTCTGGAGAGACTAGGAATTGTAGGCATAACCTCAGAGTAAGGGGGCAACCATTTAGAACTGAGATGAGGAATTTCTTTAGCTAGTGGAATCTATGGAACTCATTGCCACTGATGGCTGTGAAGGCCAAGCTACTGAATGTATTTAAGACAAAGAGAAGTAGTTTCTTGATTGGTGAGGAGATCGAGGGTTATGGAGAGAAGGCAGGACAATGGGGTTGAGAAATGTATCAGAAATGATCACATGGTGCCGACTTGATGGGCCGAAAGGCCTAATTCTACTCCTGTATAGTATGGGTGCAGTGATAACAACTGTAAATCTGTTGCTGCTTGAAAGATAAGAAACTTCTCTACGTTCCCAAATGCAGATTGGTCTCAAAATGCAGTTTGTTCACCCTGGCCATTGCTAAATAAAAAAGTTTGTTAACTGTTTGATGGCTATTCCTAAAATGCGGTCCCACATTGAACAAAACAAAAATATTAGCCCCCATTAGGCACTGTGGGAAGTTAGCATTCTTTATCAAGGAACTAAGATGGGGTGACGCTAGATGGGGATTAGTGTGACAGTAATACATTGTTAAATGTGGAAATGAATTTAAAAATGAAGTGTCAGCCTATGCCCTGAGAAACCTTTCTTACTGTCCCCTCACCCAGTCTGTGAACGTGAAGCGAATCTCCTGGCTGGCAGTGGTGAGGGGGAAGGCAGGTCATGGGGTAGGAGGTTAATCATTTCGGGAATTGGAAAGGTGGGAAAGTGGAGATGAGGATTAGCCATGACCTTACTGAATAGGAGAGCATGGCTGATGGGTTCAATGGCTGCTTACTGTCATCATGTCTAATAGTGAAGGTCAGTGGCCTTAAAACCCAACACTGATCGTGCAGGTTTCTGGTTTCTTTTAAAGATGTATTTTTTAATGGAGAAGTAGGTCACTGAGTGAGGGAAATGGAGTATCTCATCAGGCTACAGGGGTTAGTGTGTCACGGGGGGGGGGGGGGTGGTGGTGATGAAGGGTCTAGGCCCGAAATGTCAGCCTTCCTGCTGCTTGGCCTTCTGTGTTCATCCAGCTCTAAACCTTGTTATCTCAGGTTCTCCAGCATCTGCAGTTCCCATTATCTCTGATGATAGAAGGAGGGCGGAAATGGCTAATGACGGAGGAAGATAACAAGTGTGAAGCTGGATGAACACAGCAGGCCAAACAGCATCTCAGCAGCACAAAAGCTGACGTTTCGGGCCTAGACCCTTCATCGGAGAGGGTTCTGGAATAAATAGGGAGAGAGGGGGAGGCGAACTGAAGATGGAGAGAGGAGAAGATAGGTGGAGAGGAGAGTATAAGTGGGGAGGGGATAGGTCATTCCGGGGAGGACGGACAGGTCAAGGAAGCGAAATGAGGTTGGTAGGTGGGAAATGGAGGTGCGGCTTGAGGTGGGAGGAAGGGATGGGTGAGTGGAAGAACAGGTTAGGGAGGCGGGGACGAGCTGGGCTGGTTTTGGGATGCAGTGGGGGCCCAAGCTATGCCTGCGTCTTTGTAGGTGACATGGAACAGTCCCTCTGGTGCACCTACACAGGCCCCAAACACCACCTCTTCCTCTGTTACATTGATGACTGTATCGGCACCGCCTCGTGCTCCCAAGGGGAGCTCAAACAGTTCATCCACTTCACCAACACCTTCCACCACAACCTCAGGTTCACCTGGGCCATCTCCAACACATCCCTCACCTTCCTGGACCTCTCTGTCTCCATCTCAGGCAAACAGCTAGAAACTGATGTCCACTTGCAAGCCCACCGACTCCCATTGCTACCTAGAATACACCTCCTCCCACCCTCCTGCAAAAATTCCATCCCCTATTCCCAATTCCTCATGTGCCCCCAGGATGAGGCATTCCACTCCCGCACATCCCAGATGTCCATGTTCTTCAAGGACTGCAACTTACACCCCGCAGTGGTCCAGAACGCCCTTGACCACGTCTCCTGCAGTTCCTGCAACACATCCCTCACACCTCACCCCTGCAATAACTGCCCCAAGAGGATCCCCCTTGTTCTCACATACCACCCCGCCAACCACTGGATACAACGCCTCATCCTCCGACACTTGCACCATTTACAATCCGACCCCACCACCCAAGACATTTTTCCATCCCCACCCTTGTCTGCCTTCCAGAGAGACCACTCTCTCTGTGACTCCCTTGTCCGCTCCACACTCCTCTCCAACCCCACCACACCCGGCACCTTCCCCTGCAACTGCAGGAAGTGCTACACTTGCCCCCACACCTCCTCCCTCACCGCCATCCCAGGCCTCAAGATGACTTTCTATATTAAGCAGAGGTTCACCTGCACATCTGCCAATGTGGTATACTGTATCCATTGTACCCAGTGTGTCTTCCTCTACATCGGGGAAACCAAGCGGAGGCTTGGGGACCGCTTTGCAGAACACCTCCGCTCAGTTCGCAACAAACAACTGCACCTCCCAGTCGCAAACCATTTCCACTCCCCCTCCCATTCTCTAGATGACATGTCCATCATGGGCCTCCTGCACTGCCACAATGATGCCACCCGAAGGTTGCAGGAACAGCAACTCATATTCCGCCTGGGAACCCTGCAGCCATATGGTATCAATGTGGACTTCACCAGTTTCAAAATCTCCCCTTCCCCCAACGCATCCCTAAACCAGCCCAGTTCATCCCCTCCCCCCACTGCACCACACAACCAGCCCAGCTCTTTCCCCCCCACCCACTGCATCCCAAAACCAGTCCAACCTGTCTCTGCCTCCCTAACCGGTTCTTCCTCTCACCCATCCCTTCCTCCCACCCCAAGCCGCACCCCCATCTACCTACTAACCTCATCCCACCTCCTTGACCTGTCCGTCTTCCCTGGACTGACCTATCCCCTCCCTACCTCCCCACCTACACTCTCTCCACCTATCTTCTTTACTCTCCATCTTCGGTCCGCCTCCCCCTCTCTCCCTATTTATTCCAGTTCCCTCTCCCCATCCCCCTCTCTGATGAAGGGTCTAGGCCCGAAACGTCAGCTTTTGTGTTCCTGAGATGCTGCTTGGCCTGCTGTGTTCATCCAGCCTCACATTTTGTTATCTTGGAATTCTCCAGCATCTGCAGTTCCCATTATCTCTGCTCACAATGACGGAGCGATGTGTGTCACAGCGGGGCGGAAATGGCTGATGACGGAGGGATGTGTGTCACAGTGGGGCGGAAATGCCTGATGATGGAGGGAAGAGCGTCACGGCAGGGCGCAAATGACGGAGGGAAGAATGTCACAGCGGGGCGGAAGTGGCTGGCCCCCTGGGGAGGATAGCGGGGCGGAAACGTCCCGTCAGCGAGGGAAGTGTGTCACAGCAGGGCGGAAGTGCCGCGGAGGACTGGGAGTCTGTGCGAAGAGGCCACGCGGGAACATCGAAAGGAAAAAGAATGAAATTTAGCTTCAGGGTGAGGGCCGGGGGTTAGGGAGAGGCTGAGGCTGTGGGGTGAGAGCTCAGGGAGGGTGTGCGACTCTCCTCGAGGGGGAGGGGGGTTCTTGCACACTCTCCCCGGGTCTGTGTGGGTTCTCTCTGGGTGCTCCAGGTCAGGGTGGATTAACCGTGGGGGATACAGGCATAGGGTGGGATGGTCTTCAGAGGGCTGCTGTGCACTCGATGGGCTGAATGGCCAGTTTCTATACTATAGGGATTCTGTGATCCCTTCTGGGTCTCCCTTGCTGTGGGGTGAGGGGTTATGGGGTGTAGGTTAGCGTCTGCAGAATCAAAGGTTATGGCGATAAAGCATTAGGTATTGAGTTGAATGATCAGCCATTATCGTGATGAATGGCGGAGCAGGCTTGAAGGGCTGAAGGGCCTCCTGCTGCTCCTGTCTTCCATGTTTCACATTCCCCTGTGGAGTGACTGGTGCCTGTCACCCACTTGATGCAGGATGGGGCTGTTGTGCTTGTGCTGGTTCGCTGCAAGTGAGACACCCCACCCCCACCCCCACCCCCAGGTGGTAGTAATGTTTCCCTGATTCTCCATTTGACTGATGACTCTCACATATTCAAACCGGAGCAGGCCATTCAGCCCTTTGAGTCTTCTCTCACATTCAGCACAAGCACAGTTGATCTGATTGTAACCTGTGGCTTATCAAGAATCTGTTTACCTTTCTCTGAAATATTCAGAGACTCCGCTACCACCATCTTTTCAGGAACAGACTCCCAGTCCTCTCGGTGAAAATGTTTCCTTGCTTCTGTTTTGAATTGGTGACCTATTATTTTTAAACAGTGAACTCTAGTTCCAAATTCTTCCGCAAGAGGGAACATCCTTTCCATGCCATCCTGGTCACCATGGTTTGGGAAGGATGTGTTTGAGAGGGTAGTGAGGAAATTCACAGAGTGGTCTAGGCATGAGGGTGTTTAGTTCCAGGGTAAGGATGGAAAAGGAGTTCTCCTTGGACAAATGAAGATTGAGGGAAGAATTGATCGAGATGTACATGGTTATAACAGGGAGAGATAAGATGTACAGTGAAAAACTGATCCCATACCTGATAGTAGATGGACTGAGAGGTTTGGGAGGGGCTTTGGGTGCAGCTGGGTCTGCAAAGAGAGAGCTATTTATACAGCCGGTGGTAATGTGTTCTTGCATCCCCTCTGGTCACTGTCGTTTCTGCTGGACAATGTGCAGCTCTCTCACTGACCATTGTGTTTTACTCCTGTCAGTTCTCGAATCTGCTGGGGACAGTTTATCGCCATGGAAACCTGAGCTTTTCACCAGATGGAAACTCTGTCATCAGTCCAGTTGGAAATCGGATCACAGTCTTCGATCTAAAGAAGTGAGTTTGGGGACGGGGGATGGGGGAAACAGTACACAGTGACTGGGAGATCCAGATCAGTCAACCAAAGACGTCGTAGATCTCTAGCTCCTTTTTCCAGTCTCAGGATGTGACAAAGAGCTTTCCAGCCAGAAGAACACTTTGTGAATAAAACAGAGAACTGAACATCTGAATCACAAAGACAGAACTGTCTGGAGAAACTCAAGAGGTCCAGCAGTATCTGTGAAACTAAGGCAGAGCTTAATGTTTTGGATCCAGTGACCAATTCTGAAGAAGAGTCAGAATGCTGCCAGACTTGCTGAGCCTCTCCAGCAAGTACTTTGTGAAGTTTAAACGTTGTTGTAATAGAAGGAAGTTGTACAGCAAGCTCCCACAAACAGCAGTGTGTTAGTGCCCAGATAATCCGTGCCTTTAAAATGTTTGTTGAATGGATTAATTCCTGCGATTGAGACAATTAGCTGACTATTTCTCAAGCTGAAGAGATATCTGAGAACCTGAGGGGTTTCCCTCAGCTGGAAGTTTCCAGAGAAGAGGTCAGTTGTAGATGTGGCTGTGTTGGTAAAACTCTTGCCAGCTGTTCAGGATGATGTGGTGAAACATCCTGGCGCACAGTTCTGAAGCAGAACGGGGAATTTCTCCTCAGCATCCTGACCATGACTTATCCCTCGATCAACATCACACCACTGTGCTGTTGCTGGGATCTTGCTGCCACATTTCCTAAAACTGATACAGTCCTTCAAGCCCTTCCATTGTCTGCGCCACAATTGGCGGCGCTTGATGGTTGAGAAAGGGGCTGTATAAAAGAAATTGGATGGGGCGAAAGGGCAGCATTAAAACATAATGGTAGGTAAAGTAATCTGAAGTAAAGGGAATCTGAAGTTATCTTGAGTACATTAATGAGGAAAGGATAACTAGGGAACGGGTAGGGCCCATCAAGGATCAGTGGTAAATGGTGTGTGGAGCCAAAGGGTGTGGTTTTGGTTCTAAATGAATAATTTGTCTTTGTTGGAGGATGCTCAGGGAAGGTTCGTTAAGATGATTGTTGGTATGGAGGGATTGTGTTATGAGCAAAGGTTAAACAGATTGGAACTTTATTCACTGGAGTTTAGCGGAATGAGAGGTGATCTTATTGAAACATGTAGGCTTGACAGGTTAAATGCTGAGAGGGTGTTTCCCCTCATGGGAAAGTCGAGGACCAGAGGCCATAGCCTCAAGGTAAAGGGGCACCAATTTAAGACTGAGATGAAGAGTGATTTCCTCTCTCAGGGGGTTGAGAGTCTTTGGAACTCCTTGCCACAGAGAGCTCTGGGAGCAGAGACCTTGTGTATGTTCACAGCTGTGAGAGATTCTTAATCAGTCAGGGAAGCAAGGGTTGTGGGGAAAATGCGGGAAATGGATGTGAGGAATCTTGGATTAGTCATGATCCTATTGAATGGCAGAGCAGGCTTGTGGGGTTGAATGGCCCACTGCCGGTCTTGTTTCTTATGGTATTGATCTCCACTAGTGAGATGATCTATGACACAATTAAAGAAATTAGCAGAGACAGAGAGGAGGTTCTGAGGGGTCTGACAGACTTAAAAGCACGCAAATCTCCGGGCTGGATGAAATGTATCCCAGGTTATTGAGTGAAACAAGGGAGGAAATAGCAAGGAGGCAGGCGATATTTTTCAATTTCTCTGGTGCCACGTGAGAGGTACCAGACGACTGAAGAGCAGCCAATATAAGGGGGAGGCGATGGCCCAGTGGTATTATTACTGGACTGTTAATGCAGAGACCCCGATAACATTGTGGGGACCAGGGTTTGAATCCTGCCATGGCAGATGGTAGAATTTGAATTCAATAAATATCTGAAATTAAGAATCTAATGATGACCACGAATCTATTGCCAATTGTTGAAAAAACCCATCTGGTTCACTAACACCCTTTAGGGAAGGAAACTGCCATCCTCACCTGGTCTGGCCTACATGTGACTCCAGGCCCACAGCAATGTGATTGTCTCTGAATTGCCCTCTGGGTAATTAGGGATGGGCAATAAATGCTGCCTGACCAGTGACACCCTCACCCCAAGAATGAATTTTAAAAAAAAAACTCTCATCCCTCATATAACATGGTTTCCAGAACACACTATTCTTGCTGTGGACTAATCAGATTTTCACACAGTTACACCACCACCTCCCTGCTGGTAAAAATCTCTGCCTTGTCTAATAACATCCTTCCCACTGCCATAAGGGACCAGGTGGACAGGCACACAAAGGTCCCTCTGCTCCTTGATGCTTCCCAGGGTCTGACTGTTCATCATAGAAAGAGGAGGCCATTTGGCCCCTCAAGCCTGCAATACTATCCAATACAGACATGGCTGATTGTACAATCTCACCATCCCATTCCCACCCTCTCCCCACACCCCTTGATCCCTTTAATCGCAAGGACCACATCCAGCTCCTGTGACCCCTGGTTCTGGACCTTCCCCAACATTGGGAACATTCTTCTTGCATCGACCCTGCCCAGTTCCATCAGGATTTTATAAGTTTCTCTGAGATTCTCCACCATTCTTCTAAATTCAATACAAGCTCAGTCGATCCGGTCTTTCCTCATATGTCGGTCTTGCCTTCCCGGGAATCAGTCTGGCGAACCTTCCTGGGCTCCCTCAATAGTGAGAATGCCCTTCCCTTGGACAAGGAGACCAAAACTGTACACAGTACTCAAGGTGTGGCCTCACCCAGGCCCTGTGTAACTGCAGCAAGATATCCTTACTCCGATACTCAAATCCTCTCGCTATGAAGGCCAGTGTGCCATGAGCTTTCCTCACAGCCCGCTGCACCTGCAGGCCAACCTTCAGTGGCTCCTTTATTCATTCTTGGGGTGAGGGTGTCACTGACCAGGCAGCATTTATTGCCCAGCCCTAATTACCCAGAGGGCAGTTTGGGGTCAACCACATCACTGTGGGCCTGGAGTCACGTGTAGGCCAGACCAGGTGAGGATGGCAGTTTCCCTCCCGAAAGGAGTGCACTCAAGATTATGCAGAGGAGATTTACTAGTTTCAGTTATGATGAGAGATGGGTCAGTCTGGGCTGTTTTCTTCAGAGCAGAGTAGACTGAGGGAGGACGCGATTGAGATAGATAAAAGTGAACGGGCCAAATAGAGAAGAAAGATTTCCCTTTGCTGGAGTGATCCATGACCTGGGGACATAGATTTAAAGTAAGGGCAGGAAGTTTAGAGATTGAGGAAAATCTGAATCATTCACAGGGTGGTGGGAATCTAGAACTCACTGCCTGTAAGGCAGCTAGAGTCAGAAACCGTCATAATGTGAAAGAAATGTTTAGATATAAGACTGTGGGCCAAATGCTGGCAAGTGGGACTAGAGCAGATCAAGTAGTTGTTTTTGAGTATTGCTGACTAAATGGGCTGAAGGGCCTTTTCCTGTGATATAGATCTCTGATGGTAATGATTTGTCGTGATTCTTATTAAATACAGAAACCTGGTCTCTGCTGTCTCAACTTGGGTCTATACATCAGGAAAGTTGAGGAATCTTTGTATTTATTTCAGAATCTTCGACTCTTACACAGACTCTGAGAATAGTGTGGCTTGATTTCCACAATGCTATCTCAGTGAGGGGTAACACATTGGTTTGAGGAATAGTAACCAGTTATCAAACCACAGCTCCATTTGTACACAACTGCTCAGCTCCAGTTTGTCTGCACACGACACTCCATGTACTGCTTGAATAAGCAGCTGTAGAAACAATGCTTACAATGATGCGACGTCACATGCTTATCAAAACCTGAAGCAATCTTTGGAATACTTGGTTTTTTAAATAGTTCTTTCTCAATTAGTAAATGTTACAAGTAGAAAGACACATTCAAAGCAGCCAATGTGCGAGAGACAGACCTTGATGATATGGGCTTCAGGAAACTCAAAATAATTGTTTCTATTTTTATGGGTATTAGCAAAGACATTAGAGAGAGTTCCCATGATTCCTCAGCACTGACCCTCCGACAGTGCGGCACTCCCTCAGCACTGACCCTCCGACAGTGCGGCACTCCCTCAGCACTGACCCCCTGACAGTGCGGCGCTCCCTCAGTACTGACCACCTGACAGTGCGGCACTCCCTCAGTACTGACCCTCTGACAGTGTGGCACTCCCTCAGTACTGATATTGATTGGAACCTCCTTCGAGCAGGAGATTTGAATGGAGCTGTTTTTGTAAGGTGTGTTCAGGAGGGTTTCCTAACGCAGTACGTTGACAGGCCGATGAGGGGAGAGGCCATTCTAGACTTGGTGCTCAGAAACGAGCCGGGGCAGGTATCAGATCTTGTGGTGGGAGAGCATTTTGGCGATAGTGACCATAACTGCCTCACATTCTACATAGCTATGGAGAAGGAGAGGATTAGGCAAAATGGGAGGATATTTAATTGGGGAAGAGGAAACTATGACGCGATTAGACATGAGTTAGGAAGCATGGACTGGGAGCAGTTGTTCCACGGTAAGGGCACTATAGACATGTGGAGACTGTTTAAGGAACAGTTGTTGCGAGTGATGAGTAAATATGTCCCTCTGAGACAGGCAAGAAGGGGTAAGATAAAGGAACCTTGGATGACGAGAGCGGTGGAGCTTTTTGTGAAAAGGAAGAAGGTAGCTTACATAGGTGGAGGAAGCTAGGGTCAAGTTCAGCTAGAGAGGATTACACGCAGGCAAGGAAGGAGCTCAAAAATGGTCTGAGGAGAGCCAGGAGGGTGCACGAGAAAGGCTTGGCAGAACGAATTAGGGAGAACACAAAGGCATTTTGCACTTATGTGAGGAATAAGAGAATGGTCAAAGAAAGAGTAGGGCCGATCAGGGATAGCATAGGGAACTTGTGAGTGGAGTCTGAGGAGGTAGGGGAAGCCCTAAATGAGTTTTTTGCTTCTGTCTTTACGAAAGAAACGGACTTTGTAGTGAATGAAACCTTTGAAGAGCAGGTGTGCATGCTGGAACGGATAGAGATAGAGGAAGCTGATGTGCTGAAGATTTTGTGAGACATTAAGATTGACAAGTCGCCAGGCCCGGACCAGATTTGTCCTCGGCTGCTTTGGGAAGCGAGAAATGCAATTGCTTCGCCACTTGCGAGGATCTTTGCATCCTCGCTCTCCACTGGAGTCGTACCTGAGGACTGGAGAGAGGCAAATGTAATTCCTCTCAAGGAAGGAAATAGGGAAATCCCCGGCAATTACAGACCAGTAAGTCTCACGTCTGTCGTCTGCAAGGTGTTAGAAAGGATTCAGAGGGATAGGATTTATGACCATCTGGAAGAGCATGGCTTGATCAAATGCAGTCAACACGGCTTTTTGAGGGGCAGGTCATGCTCACAAACCTTATCAAGCTCTTTGAGGATGTGACTAGAAAAGTTGATGAGGGTCGAGCTGTGGATGTGGTGTATATGGACTTCAGTAAGGCATTTGATAAGGTTCCCCATGGTAGGCTCATTCAGAAGGTCAGGAGGAATGGGATACAGGGGAACTTAGCTGTCTAGATACAGAATTGGCTGGCCAACAGAAGGCAGCGAGTGGTAGTAGAAGGAAAATATTCTGCCTGGAAGTCAGTGGTGAGTGGTGTTCCACAGGGCTCTGTCCTTGGGCCTGTACTGTTTGTAATTTTTATTAATGACTTGGATGAGGGGATTGTAGGATGGCTCAGCAAGTTTGCAGACGACACGAAGGTTGGAGGTGTCGTTGACAGTATAGAGGGCTGTTGTAGGCTGCAGCGGGACATTGACAGGATGCAGAGATGGGCTAAGAGGTGGCAGATGGAGTTCAACCTGGATAAATGCAAGGTGATGCATTTTGGAAGGTCGAATTTGAAAGCTGAGTACAGGAGTAAGGATAGGGTTCTTAGCAGTGTGGAGGAACAGAGGGATCTTGGTGTGCAGATACATAGATCCCTTAAAATGGCCACCCAAGTGGACAGGGTCTTTAAGAAAGCATGGTGTTTTGGCTTTCATTAACAAGGGGATTGAGTTTAAGAGCCATGAGATCTTGTTGCAGCTCTATAAAACTTTGGTTAGACCGCACTTGGAATACTGCGTCCAGTTCTGGTCGGCCTATTATAGGAAAGATGTGGATGCTTTGGAGAGGGTTCAGAGGAGGTTTACCAGAATCTGGCAGGACTGGAGGGTTTATCTGATGAAGAGAGGTTGACTGAGCTCGGACTTTTTTCATTGGAGAAAAGGAGGAGGAGAGGGGACCTAATTGAGGTATACAAGATAATGAGAGGCATAGATAGAGTTGATAGCCAGAGACTATTTTCCAGGGCAGAAATGGCTAACATGAGGGGTCATAGTTTTAAGCTTGTTGGAGGAAAGTATAGAGGGGATGTCAGAGGCGGGTTCTTTACACAGAGAGTTGTGAGAGCATGGAATGCGTTGCCAGCAGCAGTTGTGGAAGCAAGGTCATTGGGGTCATTTTAAGAGACTGCTGGACATACATATGGTCACAGAAATTTGAGGGTGCATACATGAGGATCGATGGTCGGCACAACATCGTGGGCTGAAGGGCCTGTTCTGTGCTGTGCTGTTCTATGTTCTATGTTCTAGTACTGACCCTTCGACAGTGCGGCTCTCCCTCAGCACTGACCCCCCCGACAGTGCGGCTCTCCCTCAGCACTGACCCCCTGACAGTGCGGCACTCCCTCAGCACTGACCCTCTGACAGTGCGGCGCTCCCTCAGCACTGACCCTCTGACAGTGCGGCGCTCCCTCAGCACTGAGGAAATATTTTCCCAGATTTCCCCAGTCTCTGGCAGTGATGTATTGACGGGATTTACGGTAATGATGTGTGAGTGTGTCTTGTGTATGTATGTGTTTCTGACAGTGGGGGAGCTGTCCTTGGTTTGTTTAGAGCTCTCAGGACTCGGCTGTGTGACCATCCTCTGGTTTCTTTCAGCAATAAGGCTGACACCTTGCCACTTGCTGCTCAGCGAAACATAGTTTGTGTCGGGCAGTCTCCTGATGGAAACCTAGCCATCCTTATCGATGAAGGTAAGAGGATTTTGTACCCACATATCCCCCACCTCCAGACACCATCCCCTGCTGACCGTCTCCCTGACCTCATGCCCCCTCCTCCAGGTCTGTTTATGATGTGGTCTGTAATGCCAGTGGCTATGTCTGTTTGCTTCTTTGCAGAGGGTGAAGCCCTGTTGGTCAGTCTGATCAGTAAATCTGTTCTGCATCAATTTCACTTCCACGCCCGCGTGCACAGTGTCAGCTTCTCACCTGATGGCAGGTAAGGGGCAAGACTGCACATCCTCCATCTGATCACAGCTTGCCATGGCTTGGCCTGTTTCACCCCATCAGGACAGCTCCCAGCCTCAGGGCTGGTTTCTGCTGTTTCCTGGCATGGCCTCGTCTCTCTGCCTGCTGTTGTGGTTTTGACCCAGGACCTGACTGTAACCTGGACTCTTGGTGTTCTTCCACAGGAAGTTTGTTGTGAGTAAGCACAATGTTGTTCTGATGTATCACGCTCCTGGCAAGACCCGCGAATTTAACCCCTTCGTGCTGGACAAGACTTACTTTGGACCCTATGATGAGACAACGTGCATCGACTGGACCGACGACTCAAAGTAGGAGGAAGCTTACTTGCTATAACACTTTTCACCTCCTTGATAGCCAGTAGGAGAGACAGGGTCATTACTGTGGCTGGGAAACAAGCCTGCCACATCCTATTGAACCCTCTTGTCAAAATGTTCACGTCACCACTGTTGACCTGGACTACCACATCTGAGGAACGAGGTTTGCCTTATACCCCTCGGACTGAGGGAATGGGAAGGGGGTGCTCCCAGTGCGCTGTTGGAGTGATCGATGGCTCTCGGAGGTGTTGTTGTTGTTTGTGTGTTGTGTGGGGATGATGGGATCCCAGTGGGTTCTGATTGACGGCCTGCGTAAATGTGTGTTCTAGGTGTTTTGCAGTTGGCAGCATGGACAGCAGTACCTGGGTATTTGGAGCAGAGCGCTGGGCCAATCTCATTTACTATTCGCTCGGCGGGCACAAAGATGTCATCGTTGCCTGTTTTTTTGAAGAGAAGAGTTTGGACGTGAGTAAATCCTGATTGCATTCGTCCCCCTTCCTGCCCCTCCCAGGGGTCCGCATTCACCCCTCTCCCAGGGGTCCGCATTCACCCCCCTCCTGTCCCCCCAGGGGTTCACATTCCCCTCACCATCATTGTTAGATATTCATTGGCACAGCCTGGGCAGCCCACCCTGACCTTTGACCGAGGGGTAGGGTGAAAGTCTGGAGCACAAGTGACTGTAGTGCCTCCTGCTGGGTGGTGTGAGTGGTCTGCTGCGGTTGGTATCAGATTGAGTGGAGATATGTTTTGCTGCAGATCTACACACTGAGTCGGGATGCTACGCTGTGTATGTGGCAGTGTGATACAGAACCTGATGGTCTTCAGCGTCAACTCTCAAAGACCAAGAGCAAAACAGAGACTGATCAAAGCCTAGACATCCGTGGGCAGAGCGCAGACATCATTCGTGGAAAGGCAGAGTCAGAGCAGGAAAGGATTGGGAAAGTGAAATACTCTCGAGTTGGAAAGTAAGAAATGCTGCAGATACACACTGATTCGTCATTAACTGTTCGACAATGTGCCTGTTTTTTTAGTTGTTGCTCTACATGTGTCTCTGTCTCTCTCTCTCTCTCTCTCGCTCTCGCTCTCTTCCCTCTCACTCTCTCTCTTGCACTCTCTCTCTCATGCTGTCGCTCTCTCTCTCCAACCCCCCTCTCTCTCTGTCATTGCCCCTCCCTATCTGACTTATATCTCAGTATTTTACAACTCTCTTTTTGAAGGCATTTTTTCAATAAAGAGAAGGATTTCAATGATCTGACAGCTGCTGCCTACCACAAGAAAACTCACCTCCTGGTCACAGGGTTTGCTTCCGGGATATTTCACCTCCATGAGCTGCCGGAATTTAACCTCATCCACTCTCTCAGGTAAAGCGCAGTGTTTTCAGGTGCAATGGGAAGGCAGTAAACTAGTCGATATGTGTGGGTGGCTTAGTAAGGGCTGTAGGGGAGAGTGCGAACAACACAGGAACATGCTGAGGGATCCATCATGATCAAGGACGTGAGCTGCACTGCTCTATCCCCGCTCTAGGGGCAGGTGATTGATATGATGATGAATCTGATTAGGTGCTGGGTGGGGCTGGGAGGCCATGATCATTCCAGTTACTAATTCCAATTATCTTCAGTATTTCAGACCAAAGGATCGAGTCGATTTCTGTGAATGTGTCTGGGGACTGGATTGCTTTTGGGTGTCCAGGTGAGAGAGTGTTTGTTATATTTGCAGAGACAGAGGGAATGTATGGGCTTGCTGATGGTACACAGCTGGGTGGAAAGGTAAGCTGTGGAGAGGAGATGGGCTGCCTATGAGGAGAGTCACTTTGGTGTAAAAATAGAAAAGTACAGTTGTTTTAAATGGGGGGGAATCTTGATGTTGGAAAAGATTTAGGTGTTGTACACAGAAACCGAGCTCACTCAAACAGCTTCCAATCAGGACTCCAAATGGTCTTTATTACATGGGGATTGGTGTACAGGATTAAATAGGTTTTATTTCAGTTTTATAAAGTTTTGGTGAAAGCACATCTGGAATATTATGCACCGTTTCCCCTGATTGAAGGGAGCAGCAAAGGTTCAAGCTGGCCCTGGGATGTGGGGCTGAGTAAATGGGATGGGGAGTAGGGCAGAATAAGAGGTGATCTCACTGAGAGACAGGGTTGTGAACAGGCTGGATGTGAAAAGGGTATCTCACAAACCCCGCCCCCCTGTAACCATCCCCGGGCTGGATAATTGAGAACAGAGACAGTCTCAAGCAAAGGGGCTGACCATTCGGGGCTGAAGTGAGGAGAAACAGGCTCGGAGAGTGGTGAGTCTTTGGAGTGTGGCACTTTACTCCATTGTTGGGTTTATTTAAAGCTGTGATGGAATCTATCTGTCTCTCCCCTACAGTTAATCTGAGAGTTGGTGTGGGGAGGTGGGAGGTGGTTTCTATTGCATGGAAAATTATGGGAAAAGTTTAAAGGGGAAGGAGGGGGTCTCAGCACAGGATATTAACATTCCCACAATAAGTATGAGTAGAGAGACTGTGGGAAGGGACAGAAATCTAACTTCAGGCACAGCAAATAGGGTGACAACTACAAGAACAGGGGTAATCAAGGCAGGACTGAGGGTGTTGTACTGAAGTGCGTGCAGTATTCGAAACAAAGGAACTGAGCCAATAGCGCAGATTGAAATTGCCAGGTGCGATGTTGTGGGGATCACAGAGATGTAGCTGCAAGGGGATCAGGGCTGGAAACTAAATACCCAAGGATACACATCCTATTGAAAGGACAAGCCGCTGGGCAAAGGATGGGGTTGCCTTGTTAGTAAGAAATGAAATTAAGCCGACAGTAAGAAGTGATGTAGGGCCAGAAGGTGTGGAATCTGTGTGGGTAGAATTGAAGAATCACAAAGAATAAAAGACCCTGCAAACACTTGTGTACAGGTCTCCTAGCTGTAGTCAGGATGTGGGGAAAATAAATCAGGAGGTAGAAAAGGCATGTAAGAAAGTCATATTACAATAATCCTGGGGGGCCTTCAATATACAGGTGGCCCGGGTAAGATCAAATTGGTAGTGGATATCAAGTAAAGGCATTTGTAAAACGTCTATGAGATGGTCTTTTGGAGGGGATTCTGGTAGAAATCATGAGGAACAGGCAATTCTATATTTGTTGATGTGTAATGAGACAGACCTGATTAGGGAGTTGAAGGTGAAGGAACGCCTATGGGACAGTGACAATTATATGACGGAATTCACCCTGCAGTTTGAGAGGGAGAAGCTGGAATCACGTGTAAACATTGAGTAAAGTCATGAGGGTGGGGCTGGCCAGAGTTGGTTGGATGTGGGGCCTAACAGGGAAGAGAGTGGGGCAGCAATGGCAGGGGTTTCTGGGGTAATTCGGGAGGTGCAGCAGAATTTCATTCCAAGGACAAAGAAACATCCTAAGAGGAAGACAAGGCACTGCAGCTAACAAAGGAAGTCAGGAACAGCATAAAAGCAAAAGATAAAGCATACAATGTGGGGAGGTGATGGCCTAGTGGTAACATCGCTGGACTGTTATTCCAGAGACCCAGGTGATGTTTTGGGGACCCGGGTTTGAATCCCACCATGGCAGATGGTGGAATTTGAATTCACTTTTCAAATAATCTGGAATTAAGAGTCTAGCATGAATCCAATGCCAATTGTCAGAAAAATCCATCTGTTTCACTGATGTCCTTGAGGGAGGGAAACTGCCATCCTTACCTGGTGTGGCCTACATGTGACTCCAGACCCACAGCAATGTGGCTGACTTCTAACTGCCCTCTGGGTAGTTAGGGATGGACAACAAATGCTGACCAGTCAGCAACACTCAAATCCTGTCAATGAATAAAGAGAAAAATAGCAGGAAGACAGAGGATTGGAAAACCTTTAAAAACTGAAATATGCATTAAAAACTAAATAAGCATTAGGTTGGTGATGCTGAAGTGTAAGGATAAGTTAGTTTTTTAAACAGCTTTTTTTCTAGGAAGTGAGAGGCAAGATTGGACATTGATAGAAAATGAGGCTGGAGAAGTAATAAGGGGGAGCGAAGACACCAGCAGCTTATCAGAACATCAAGAGAATCAGGGGCTACCGGTCGGCGAAGTGGCCATCACTAAGGGGAAGGTGCTGGGGAAAGTGAGAGTCTGAAGTTGGATAAATCACCTGGACCAGATGGACTGAGTTCTGAAGGAGATAACTGAGGAGTTTGTAGAGGCATTGTTGATGATCTTTCAGCAATCACTGGAGTTAGGGAGGGTTCCGGAGGCCTGTAAAATCGCTAATGTAACCCCCCCCCCTCACTCCGTTTAAGAAGGGAGGGAGGTGGAAGACAGGACGCTACAGGCCGCTTAGGCTGACCTCGGGCACTGGTAAGATTTGAGAGTCTGTTCTTAAGGCTGAGGTTGTGGAGCACTTGGAAGTGCATGGTAAGACAGGGCTGAGTCAACGTGGCTTCATCGAGCGGAGGTTGTGCCTGACAGATCTGTTAGAATTCTTTGTGGAGGTAACGAGCACGTTAGACAGAGGAGACCCAGTGGATGTGATCTATTTGGATTTCCAGAAGGCCTTTGACAAGGTGCCACTCAGGAGGCTGCAAAATAGGATAAGGGCCCATGGTGTTTGGGGCAAGGTACTGGGATGGATAGAGGACTGGCCGACTGGCAAAAGGCAGAGTGGGGATAAAGGGGTCTTTAACAGGGTGGCAGCTGGTGACTAGTAGAGTTTCACAGGGACCTGTGTTAGGACTACAACTATTTACATTAACAATCGGGATGAAGGAACTGAGGGCGTTGTTGCTACATTTACAGATGACACGAAGATAGGTGGAGGAATGTTGAGGAAGCAGGGAAGCTGCAGGAGGACTTGGACTGCCTGGGAGAGTGGGCAAAAGATTAGCAGATGGAACACAGTGTAGGGAAGTGTGAGGTTATGTACTTTGGTAGAAAGAGTAGAGGTTTAGACTGTTATCCATATGGGGAAAGGTTTTGGAAATCTGAAGCGCTAAAGGATTTGGGGATCCTGGTTTAGGATTCTTTTAAGGTTACCATGCAGGTTCAGTTAGCAGTTAGGAAGCCAAATGTTAGCATTTATTTCAGGAGAGCTAGAATACAAGTGCAGGGATGCACTGCTGAGGCTGTGTAAGGCTCTGGTCAGAACGCATTGCAAATATTGTGAGCAGCTTTGGGACCTGTATCTAAGGAAGGATATGCAGGTGTTAGATGGGGTCCAGAGGAGGTTTGCAAGAATGATCTTGGGGATGAAGGGCTTGTCACATGAGGAATGGTTGAGGACTCTGGGTCTTTACCCGATGGACTTTAGAAGAATGAGGGGGCATTTCTGAAACTTTCAGAATACTGAGAGGCCTGGATAGTGTCTGGGGAGACTTGAGGGTACAGAGCGAAGGGACAATCCTTTAGAACTGAGGTGTGGAGGAATTTCTTCAGCCAGAGGATGATGAATCTGTGGAAATCATTGCTACAGAGAGCTGTGGAGGCCAAGTCACTGAGTGTATTTAAAAAAAAGAGTTAGAAAGATGGATTCTTGATTAGTAAGGGAATTAAGGATTACAGGGAGAAGCAGGAGAATGGCGTTGAGGAACATATCAGCCATGATTGAATGGTGGAGCAGACTTAAATCTTCCCCTATATCTTATGGTCCTATGGATCCCCTGTGTTCCATTCGCTACTGAAGCAAATTATGTAGTCCCTCTGAGGGGAAAAATGTTTTCAACATACATTGAAGGTCATTTCTTTTCAAATTGTCACTTACTGCACTCTCTCCTAAAAGGGGACACATCCACTCAGCATCCACCCTGTAAAGTCCCCTCTGGGTCGTGTGTTGGAATGAGATCCTCTCATTCTTCTAAACTCCAGTGGGTCTGAGCCCAACCTGTTCAAATCCCAAGTTGTATAGCTTTCTGCAGTCTTTATCAATTTAAATAATACTCACCTTCTCTATAGTTCCTGTAAAAGTGCTTAGCTTCACTTTTTGTCACATTATATTCCATCTGCCAAGCTTTTGTCCCCTCACTGGTCTGTGTCCCACTATAGACTTGCATCACTGTTAGACCATAATACCATAGGACCATAAGACATAGGAGTGGAAGTAAGGCCATTTGGCCCATCAAGTCCACTCCGCCATTTAAATCATGGCTGATGGGCATTTCAACACCACTTCCCTGCACTCTCCCCATCGCCCTTGATTCCTTGAGAGATCAAGAATTTGTTGATCTATGCCTTGAAGGCATCTAACGTCCCGGCCCCCACTGCACTCCGTGGCAATGCACAAGCCCACCACACTCTGGCTGAAGAAATGTCGTCTCATTTCAGTTTTAAATTTACCCCCTCTAATTTTAAGCCTGTGCCCATGAGTCCTAGTCTCTCCGCCTAATGGAAACAACTTCCTAGCGTCCAACCCTTTCTAACCCTAACATTATCTTGTAAGTTTCTGTTAGATCTCCCCTCAACCTTCTAAACTCTAATGAGTACAATCCCAGGATCCTTAGCCGTTCATCATACATTAAACCTACCATTCCAGGGATCATCCATGTGAATCTCTGCTGGACACGCTCCAGGGCTAATATGTCCTTCCTGAGGTGTGGGGCCCAAAATTGGACACAGTATTCTAAATGGGACTTAACTAGAGCTTTATAAAGCCTCAGAAGCACATCGCTGCTTTTATGTTACCACAATGCTTCCCACCTACTTTTGCGCCATCTGTAAGTAGCCGTTGATAATGGTGTATTCACTTTCCTGATCCAAGTTATTAATATATATTGTGAATAATTGTGGCCCCAGCACTGAACCCTGTGCCATTCCATAAATTACAGGTTTCCATTCTTAACCCAGCTGTCTGTCCTCGATTTGTATGCTAATCCTCTGCCCATGCAAATATACTACCTCCAAAACCATGGGTATTTTTTATTTGGGTCACTGTTAACATTTTATTTTTGTCGCGAGGTTTACAGCAATGCCAGTATTGAATTCACAAGTATGATTGAACATTAATAAGTGATACATAATGCCATGTTTTAATAGAAAAATTAATGGCAAATGTAACTACCATTAAGGCAATCAGTTACATTAAATATTACCTCCTTTGTCAGGAAAGTACTTAGTGCATTTTTCTTCAGTTTTTTAAAAAGGTCATATTTAATTCATGATAACAACGTGTGAATCTGGATGAACACATCATCCCGTGGATGAATAAAAAGAAATACACAATGCATCCGCTATGTCTGTAGCTACTTCCGTTAATAACCTAGTGTGCATGCCATCAGGTCTGGGGAATGTTGTCCCTATAGCTTCTGTAGTGCTTTTATCTAGCGATAGCTATTATTATTGATTTCCTCACCTCCTTTTGCCCCTTAATTATTTTCACCAGCCCAGTTTCTTGTTTCCAACACTGCTCCATTTGTATCCCAGCCCGGTTCCCCACTCCAGGCCTGGTTCCCAGCCCAGTTCCCCACTCCAGGCCCTGTTCATGGGAAAGATAAGGAGATGGAATTAAGGGATATAGGAAAGGGTGGTTGGGTGTGACAGAAAGGCTGATGGTGATTATTGAGGGGGGTTTCAGATTATTTTCTCTGGCTGACTGCTTACTGTTTGCTGTCATTTGCCTGTCGTATTGAGGGGGTAATGCTGCATGATGTGATTATGGTGTGTGTGTTTCAGGTCTGGGGCAGCTCCTGGTTTGGGAGTGGCAGAGTGAATCTTACGTTTTCAAACAACAAGGTCACTTCAACAACATGGCCACGCTGTCGTACTCCCCAGATGCTCAGTACATTGTCACAGGGGGAGAGGATGGCAAGGTGAGACCCTCCCTATACATCAGTCTCGTTTCAGAAAGGAGACCTGCACTTAATTCAGAACATCGACGTGGGATCAATTTACTGAGTGAATTTGTTTTTATTTTTGTCCACCCTGAAAGCTGATGTAATTTAAAGTCAATTCATAAAACTCTGGTCCATTGTGTTCACACCAGTCAGCACATGCCCGACTGCATTAATCCTATTCCCAGCACATGCCCGACTGCATTAATCCCATTCCCAGCACATGCCCGACTGCATTAATCCCATTTCCAGCTTTTGGCCATGGTTCTGTAGGTGAATATATAAATATTGTTTAAATGTTACGAGAGTTTCTGACTCAGTCACCCTCTCAGGCAGTGACATTCAGATTCCCACTCCGTTCTGAGTGAAAAACATCCTCCTCAACTCTCTTCTTAGATTTCTCCACACTTTAAATTAATGCCACTTGGTGACTGACCCCTCTGATTTGGAAACAGCACCTTCCTGTCCACCTTATCTATGCCCCTCAATAATTAATGCCTCTTTTAGTACCCCTCTCCACCTTCCCTGTTCCACACATAACAGCCTCAGCCTCTTCAATCTATCTTCATATCTTGACAACATTCTATAAATAATATGTTAGAGTCCATTAGAGAGGGTATAATAACTGAACAAGTTGAAAGGGTGGTAAAATTAATCAAAATAACCATAGACTTATGAAAGGGAAATTATCTTTCCCAAACTTGGAGTTTCTCGAGGATATTACATTGATAAAGGCGAACCAGTGGGTATGATGCATGTGGATTTTCAGAAACATTTGATAAGTTCCCACCTGCAAAGTTAGCAAATAAACCAGCACGAGAGACCGTGCGAAATGTATTGGTATGGATTGAGAATTGGTTGGGAGGCTGTGGGAGGGTGGGGCTAACAGACACCGGGGTGGGGGGGCGGGCAGGGTTAATTGAGAGTGAGGTCTGTGGTCTTGTTGTTAACCTCTTGGCCTGTAATTGTTGAACTCTCCTCTCCCATAGTTGGTCTGTGTGTTAAGTGCTAGTGTGGGAAAGGGTCACTGTGACTGACCTGTGACCTCTGGCCTCCCACCAGGTGAAAGTTTGGAACACGAGCAGTGGTTTCTGTATTGTGACGTTTACTGAACACACAAGCGCTGTCACTGCAGTCACCTTCAATTCTACAGGGTTTGTGGTGCTGAGCGCCTCTCTGGACGGGACAGTCCGAGCATTCGACCTTCACAGGTGAGTCACAGTAATAATAATATCTGTACCACACACCTGCCTTATTACCACAAGCTTACCGGGCTGGTTAGTATATCTGACAGAAATTGCTGGAGAAACTCAGCAGGACTGGCAGCATCTGTGGAGAGAAAGCAGAGCTAACATTCCAGGTCCAGTGACCTTTCTTCAGAACTGATTGTAGCTGGGTGAAGGTTGGTGTATGTGCTGAAGATGGGGTGGGGCAGAGGGAGGAGCAAACAATAGATGAGATGGAGCCCCAAGAGATAGAGGGAGAAAACTGTTGGGCAGACAAAGGATTGGGCAAAGATCAGTCTGATGGAAAAATGCTGCTGATACAGGCCATTAGTATCTGACTGACAGTTGTTTGCGGTAGCAGCCAATGAGATAACGAGGCCTTGCATGTTGGGGGGATAGGGGCAAAGACATGGGCAAAGGTACCTTTTAAAGTTGTTGAACTCGATATTGTGTCCAGAAGGCTGTAGAGTTCCCAAGTGGAAAATGAAGTGCTGTTCTTCCAGTTTGCACTGAGTTTCGCTGGAGCACTACAGCAAGCCTGAGACAGAAATAGCAAGAACTACAGATGCTGAGTCAACTCAGTGTAGAGCTGGAGGAACACAACAGGTCACACAGCACCAGAGAGGCAGAAAAGTCAACATATTGGCTTGGGGCCCTTCTTCAGAAGGGTCCCGACCTGAAACGTTGACAGTTCTGCTCCTCTAATGCTGCTTGGCCTGCTGTGCTTCTCCAGCTCTACACTGTATTAAGCCTGAGACACAGATGTTGGCCAGGGAACAGGGTGGTGTGTTGAAGCAGCAAGCAACTGGAAATTCAGGGTGTTTTTGGTGGGCAGATCGTAGGTGTTCTGCAAAGCGGTCAGTGTTTTGTAATAATAATGTCTGAAATAATGTTGGTTATTGGGTGGTGTCAGAACTATTTGGAATAGGCCTGCTGTTTTTGAAGATGTATTTGGGGTTGGCTCGGTATTTTTGGTATTGGGGTAGATGTGTTTTTGGGTATTTGTGATGGGGCTTGGTGTTTTGGGGGGGATATTAGGGATGGGTTTGGTCAAATTACAAGTTGATATTTTAGCTGGTGGGACCTTTCAGGGTAAAATTGCCGATTGAACAATCCTCTTTGCGTTCTCACAGGTATCGAAATTTCCGAACATTCACATCGCCACGACCCACTCAGTTCTTCTGCTTGGCTGTGGATATGAGTGGGGAGATTGTGTGTGCTGGCTCACAGGATTCCTTTGAAATTTTTGTCTGGTCGATGCAAACTGGTCGCTTACTTGAGGTGAGCCTGGGATTGATTGTTTAACACTATTCGTGACATTCTGCTCTGCGTACAGAGAGAAAGCTGGAACAAGCTGATGAGTTTGGTCGTCAGATACAATCACATTGAATGATGCAGAAGGTTGGATGGACCGAATAGCCTATTCCTGCTGCTCCTGAGTGAATTTCATCTCTGTTTACTGACATAGCCTAACCTTTCTTACCAAGCACCAGGCTGCAACACCCAAACACACACCAGCTCCAGCCCCTGTTATCAGTCCTCCCTCTGCCTGTCTACCCCCGACAAACCTGATCCTAAGAGCAGGACCTGGGAAGGCAGTTCCTGTCGCTCGAGAGAAATGGAGATATACCTTCAGTTCAGGATGGTGAGTGCCTGGTACTGACCACTGGTGGTGGACGGAGAGAATGTTGGAACAGACAGAGAACGTGCAAGAGAAAATCAGCAGGTCTGACAGTATCTATGGACAGAAAACAGAGTTAATGTCTCTAGACCAGTATGTTCAGACGTAGAGGGAATGCCCCACTACCAGACTCTAGCAGTCTTCTATACCCACTCTGTTTACCACCGACACTCAGCAGCAGTGTATACAACCGTAACACGCACCAGAAATCTTCAGGCAGCCCTTTCCAGACCCATGATTGCTACCATCTCGAAGGACAAGGGCAGCAGATACATGAGAAGACCACCCCCTGTAAGTTCCCCTGCAGGCCACTCACCATCCTGACTTGGAAATATATCCCTGTTCTTTCAGCTTCTCCCTCCCTGGATGTTTTGGGTAAGGGTTGGAATGTTGGAGAGATGTAGTTATGTTGTTAGACACAAGAGGAGAATAGGGATGGAGACTGTGTGCGTTTAGTGCTGTAGCCCTGTGCTGGGTAAGACAGGTCCTGTGTGTTATTCGTTCAGTAAACTGCTTCTTACTGTTTAAACCTTGACTTTACAGGTCCTGGCCGGGCATGAGGGTCCAGTCAGTAATCTGAGCTTCAGCCCATCACATACACTCCTGGCTAGTGCATCCTGGGATAAGACGGTGAAATTATGGGATATGTTTGATAGCTGGAAAACAAGAGAGACACTTGTCCTGAATTCAGATGGTGAGGCAACAGTTTTTGTTGCATATTTTATATGGTTTATTCACGATTAGAGAGACACCAATCAGTGTACAGATACTTCCCTGAGAGAGAGAGGGGGTACTGAGAGACACCGGTCAGTGTGGAGGTATCTCCCCAAGAGACACCGGTCAGTGTGGAGGTATCTCCCCGAGAGACGCCGGTCAGTGTGCAGGTATCTCCCCGAGAGACGCCGGTCAGTGTGCAGGTATCTCCCCGAGAGACGCCGGTCAGTGTGCAGGTATCTCCCCGAGAGACGCCGGTCAGTGTGCAGGTATCTCCCCGAGAGACGCCGGTCAGTGTGCAGGTATCTCCCCGAGAGACGCCGGTCAGTGTGCAGGTATCTCCCCGAGAGACGCCGGTCAGTGTGCAGGTATCTCCCCGAGAGACGCCGGTCAGTGTGCAGGTATCTCCCCGAGAGACGCCGGTCAGTGTGCAGGTATCTCCCCGAGAGACGCCGGTCAGTGTGCAGGTATCTCCCCGAGAGACGCCGGTCAGTGTGCAGGTATCTCCCCGAGAGACGCCGGTCAGTGTGCAGGTATCTCCCCGAGAGACGCCGGTCAGTGTGCAGGTATCTCCCTGAGAGACGCCGGTCAGTGTGCAGGTATCTCCCTCAGGGAGTGAGATGTGGAGAGTTTTGTACAAAGTGGGAGATATCAGGCCACACCAATATCTCTGACAGCCTGCTGAAATTTAACTCGGAGGTGGTGCAGGGATGCAGCGGCACAATGACAATGATAATGATAATGACACTGGCCTGAGAACCCCAACACCCTGATGTTCTCACCACATGGGACCTGCCTGACTAGACACTGACCGTAACCTGCCTGTCTGTAACCCCACCCCGTCTATAACTGCTTATCCCCCCCCACCCCACAGTCTGTAACCCATCTGTAACACCCCATTGTCTGTAGCACACCCCCCACAGTCCGTGACCCCCCCACTGTCTGTAACCTGCCCGTAACACCCCACTGTCCGTAACACCCCGCCTGTAACCCCCCCCGCCGCCGCCGCTCCGCCTGTAACCCCCCCCCCGCCGCCGCCGCTCCGCCTGTAACTCCCCGCCGCCGCCGCTCCGCCTGTAACTCCCCGCCGCCGCCGCTCCGCCTGTAACCCCCCGCCGCCGCCGCTCCGCCTGTAACTCCCCGCCGCCGCCGCTCCGCCTGTAACCCCCCGCCGCCGCCGCTCCGCCTGTAACCCCCCGCCGCCGCCGCTCTGCCTGTAACCCCCCGCCGCCGCCGCTCTGCCTGTAACCCCCCGCCGCCGCCGCTCCGCCTGTAACCCCCCGCCGCCGCCGCTCCGCCTGTAACCCCCCCGCCGCCGCTCCGCCTGTAACCCCCCCGCCGCCGCTCAGCCTGTAAACCCCCCCCGCCGCCGCTCAGCCTGTAAACCCCCCCCGCCGCCGCTCCGCCTGTAAACCCCCCGCCGCCGCCGCTCCGCCTGTAACCCCCCGCCGCCGCCGCTCCGCCTGTAACCCCCCGCCGCCGCCGCTCCGCCTGTAACTCCCCCATCTGATTGATGTGTTTCAGTTCTGGATGTTGCATTCCGGCCAGATGGGAAAGAGCTGGCAGTTGTCACTCTGGATGGTCAGATCACTTTCTGGGACCACCAGAACGCAGTACAGACCGGTTCCATTGAGGGGCGCCACGATCTACAGATGGGCCGCAAGGAGTTGGATAAGATCACGGCCAAGCAGGCAGCCAGGGGGCGGTGAGTGGGGCTGACCGTGTGCTCCGTCGTGGGGCAGACCGAGAAGAAAGGGGATAGGAGCCCCCTCCTCTCTGAAGGGGGTCTTACTGTTTCCTGTACGGAGATCCTCATGGGGTGGGTTTACGTTCACACTCTCTCACTGTGTTCTCAGGTCCTTCTCCACTGTGTGTTACTCAGCTGATGGACTGTCAGTACTGGCTGGTGGGCGCTCCAAATTCGTGTGTATTTACAATGTGAAAGAGCAGCTTCTGGTGAAGAAGTTTGAGATTTCGTGTAATCTCTCTCTGGATGCAATGGAGGTGAGTGTCCTGGGAAACATCAGCATCGATTCTATTTACAATGAAGCTGATCCCTCAGCCAACCCTTGGTTATTTGTACTTGAAATGTCATAACATTTATTCTGTACAGTCTAATTCCAGTGCTGCTCATACCCTACTTCCTGGACAAATCCTATTCCATTCTCCCCGTTTCTCTCTGTTACACCTGGTCTCATGCTGCCTTGGTGTCAGCACCTCTCATACATGGGCCAGTTTCCCGAGTTTGCTGATTCGCTTCCTGCTGGAGTACGCAGTCCAATCGCATTGCACAGGCCTCTGCTCGAACCCTTTCCTCTCCCTCCTGGAGCCATCGGAGGGTTTTCCCTACAGTTACCTTCACTGTCCATCAGGCTCCACCTTCAGGGATGCAGAATGGAATCAATTACCACGTGGAACTGAGAACATAGAACATTACAGCTAAGAAACTCTGCAGAGTCTGGCTTAGGGAAGCCTGTTAAATACTTTGTGTTCTCAATGTGGAACATGAATGATAGTCACTGTTCATCCTATGTCTGCTGAAATCATTTGAGTACAGTCCCACTTACACTGACCCTCGCTGGGGTACAGTCCCACACACACACTGACTCTCACTGGGGTAGAGGCTCCCACACACACACACTGACCCTCACTGGGGTACGGGGTCCCACACACACACTGACCCTCGCTGGGGTACAGTCCCACACACACACTGACTCTCACTGGGGTAGAGGCTCCCACACACACACACTGACCCTCACTGGGGTACGGGGTCCCACACACACACTGACCCTCGCTGGGGTACAGTCCCACACACACACTGACCCTCGCTGGGGTACAGTCCCACACACACACTGACCCTCGCTGGGGTACAGTCCCACACACACACTGACCCTCGCTGGGGTACAGTCCCACACACACACTGACCCTCGCTGGGGTACAGTCCCACACACACACTGACCCTCACTGGGGTACAGTCCCACACACACACTGACCCTCACTGGGGTACGGGGTCCCACAAACACACTGACCCTCACTGGGGTACGGGGTCCCACACACACACTGACCCTCACTGGGGTACAGTCCCACACACACACTGACCCTCACTGGGGTACAGTCCCACACACACACTGACCCTCACTGGGGTACAGGGTCCCACACACACACTGACCCTCGCTGGGGTACGGGGTCCCACACACACACTGACTCTCACTGGGGTAGAGGCTCCCACACACACACTGACCCTCACTGGGGTACGGGGTCCCACACACACACTGACCCTCACTGGGGTACGGGGTCCCACACACACACTGACCCTCACTGGGGTACGGGGTCCCACACACACACTGACCCTCACTGGGGTACGGGGTCCCACACACACACTGACCCTCACTGGGGTACGGGGTCCCACACACACACTGACCCTCACTGGGGTACGGGGTCCCACACACACACTGACCCTCACTGGGGTACGGGGTCCCACACACACACTGACCCTCACTGGGGTACGGGGTCCCACACACACACTGACCCTCACTGGGGTACGGGGTCCCACACACACACTGACCCTCACTGGGGTACGGGGTCCCACACACACACTGACCCTCACTGGGGTACAGTCCCACAAACACACTGACCCTTACTGGGGTACAGTCCCACACACACACTGACCCTCACTGGGGTACGGGGTCCCACACACACACTGACCCTCACTGGGGTACAGGGTCCCACACACACACTGACTCTCACTGGGGTACGGGGTCCCACACACACACTGACCCTCGCTGGGGTACGGGGTCCCACACACACACTGACCCTCGCTGGGGTACAGGGTGCCACACACACACTGACCCTCACTGGGGTACAGGGTGCCACACACACACTGACCCTCACTGGGGTACAGGGTGCCACACACACACTGACCCTCACTGGGGTACAGGGTCCCACACACACACTGACTCTCACTGGGGTACAGGGTCCCACACACACACTGACCCTCACTGGGGTACAGGGTCCCACACACAAACTGACTCTCACTGGGGTACAGGGTCCCACACACACACTGACCCTTACTGGAGTACGGGGTCCCACACACACACTGACCCTCACTGGGGTACAGGGTCCCACACACACACTGACCCTCACTGGGGTACAGGGTCCCACACACACACTGACCCTCACTGGGGTACAGGGTCCCACACACACACTGACCCTCACCGGGGTACCAGTTTCACAGACATTAATGTGGCTCACTGACAGTTGGGTAGCGAGAGTTTGGGCTGTATGGCCTTTTATTGTTGACTTGTTTGGTGTTTTAACAAATTTGTGGGTCTTTTGCAGGAGTTCCTGGATCGGAGGAAGATGACTGAGTTTGGAAGTATGGCTTTGATTGATGATGGTGCTGGTGATGAAAATGGCGTGGCTATCAGTCTGCCAGGAGTGAAGAAGGGTATAGTATTTGGGAACACAGTGTGTACTGAGGCCTCAGCCTGTTGTGGTGTGGGTGCTAGCTTGGAAGTGTGGGGCAGGAGGCGCTGCTTTTAAATCTTTGCCAGCCCCTACAAGCTGGTGAGTTTTTTCCAGTGTTAATTAGTTGGCTGCATTTGTGATTGCTGAGTTTAAAAAAAAATCCTCTCAACCTTGGCAATAGTTTCAACAGGTACCAAGAAGAGAAAGATGTTGCATTAAAATCCTAGTTGAATACCTCTTGTGGTACAGTGATAGTGTTCTAATCTCTGGACTAGGAGGCTGGGGTTCAAGTCCCATCTGATCCAGGGGTGTGTAATATCATCTCTGAACAGATTAATGAGAAAAATAGGTTAAAAATAAAATCTTAGCTGAACTCATTAACTGTGATATTTCTAGATATGAAATTGAATTATACCAATTAACAGGAACTGTGAACAACATAAGTAGTCAGATCGATCCTTGCTGGACATGACATATATTTAAACACAGAGACCTGTTCTATGCAAACAAAAAGCAAGTGTTCAAGCCTTGCCCCTGCTGGTGAACCTCTCATGCTTTCTCCATGGCAACACTAAGCAATCAGCACCCAGTTCCTGTGTAGTGTTAGTAGCTGTGGTTCTGTGAAATTTGGCATTCTTGCATTAGTCCTGATGATTGAAAGGTGAAGTGCTTCAACAACAGGTGTCTCCATTCAGTAACATTCACCGGAATTGGAAACAGGGGACAGGGAGGAGTTATCTTAGGAAGAAAACTTGGTCAACCTGAACCTGGAACCCATTAGAATTTCCAAAAATGAGTGTTAATCTGATTGAAGGGTTTGATGGGGTAGATGGGGAGAGCATATTCCCTCTTGTGAGGAATTGTAAACTAGCAGGGGTCACAGGTTTAAAATCAGTTCTCCCTGTATTCTATGTGATCTAACATTGCTAAACAGTCTGCCACGAGGAACCTTGTTGAACACCTTCCTGAAGCCCACATAGATCTCACCCACAGCTTTGCCCTCTTTGTAACTTCTTCAGAAAACTTAATTAATTTGGGTAATCCAGGATGGAGGACAGGAGAAAATTGTGGCCATCAGAGCCACTTCTTTTCTGAGATTTTTCCAGTGTTGGAGCTGATTTCTTTGAGCAGTGATTGGTGTTGCAATGTTTTGGACCTTTGGGAAGAAAAAAGATCAAAACAACGGTACTTTTAAGTGGAAAGCTGTGAGGGAGAGTAGATACCAGGTGGGAAGTGGGACAAGAAAGCAGTGATCTCTCACAGCTGACTGCCCCTTCTGGTTTATTACAAACAAAAAGAACAGAAATTGCTGGTGAAACTCAGCGGCTCTGGCAGCATCTGGGGAGAGAGAAGCAAAGTTACTGTTTTGAGTCCTGTGTCCCCTCTTCGGAACTGGGAAGCCAAGAGCCTACATCTGCTTTGAATTCATGTAGGCTTATAATCTGAAGTACCTGAGAAGGGAAAATGGGGGAGGGCGTCACGTAGGGGCTTGTAATTTTAATTTTCCTTTTTATAGAGTGTGGTTCAGCGAGATTGCTATAGTACAGTCATTTTAGCACAGTCACCGGGAGGAGAGAGCCATCGGCTGTCATTTCAGGGC
Source organism: Stegostoma tigrinum (assembly GCF_030684315.1). Taxonomy (NCBI): domain Eukaryota; kingdom Metazoa; phylum Chordata; class Chondrichthyes; order Orectolobiformes; family Stegostomatidae; genus Stegostoma; species Stegostoma tigrinum. The sequence continues at coordinate 1,803,516 of NC_081365.1, forward strand.
TCAGTTTTCTGTATAATCCTCATCTAAATTTTTTTTTCCTTTATTCATTCATGGGATGAGGGTGTCACTGACCAAGCAGCATTCATTGCCCATCCCCAATTGCCCAGAGGGCAGTTAAGAGTCAACCACATTTGTAGCTCAGGTTGAGGTTCTGGATGTGAGTTTGCTCGCTGAGCTGGAAGGTTAGTTTTCAGACGTTTCGTCACCATTCTAGGTAACATCATCAGTGAGCCTCCGACGAAGCGCTGGTGTTTCGTCCTGCTTTCTATTTATCTGTTTAGGTTTCCTTGGGTTGGTGATGTCATTTCCTGTTCTTTTTCTCAGGGGATGGTAGATTGATTTCGAGCCAATGTGTTTGTTGATGGAATTCCGGTTGGAATGCCATGCTATTAGGAACTCTCGTGCATGTCTCTGTTTGGCTTGTCCTCGGATGGATGTGTTGTCCCAATCAAAGTGGTGTCCTTCCTTATCTGTATGTAAGGATACGAGTGATAGTGGGTCATGTCGTTTTGTGGCTAGTTGATGTCCATGGCAGGATTTGAACCGAGGTTCTCAGAATATTATCTGGGTCTCTGGATTAACAGTCCAGTGATACTACCACTAGGCCATTGCCTCTCCATATCACATATCTTGATTTCTCATATCATTTCAGTCTGCTGCCCAAGTTCTCCCCAGTATGGAGCAGGGTAATGGCTGTGGTCTGTCATTATGGGTGGCACGGTGGCTCAGTGGTGAGCACTGCAGCCTCACAGCGCCAGGGACCCAGGATCGATTCCACCCTCGGGCGACTGTCTGTGTGGAGTTTGCTCATTCTCCCCATGTCTGTGTGGGTTTCCTCCGGGTGCTCCGGTTTCCTCCCACAGTCCAAAGATGTGCAGCTTTGGGTGGATTGGCCGTGGGAAATTTCCCGTAGCGTTCAGGGACGTACCCACCAGGTGAGTGTGACTGGTTGCTGACTCCTCTGCAGGGCATTTGCCTTCATTAGAGATTGTTTTATACTGAGTATGTGCGAGAGGCACTGTCTGCAGAACCTCCATGGAAATGGTTACAGGGATGGGGTAGGGGGATATTTCTGAGTGAGATGCTCTTCAGAGGGTTGGTGTGTGATCGATGGGCTGAATGGCCTGCTTCCACACTGTAGGGGATTCTATGATCTCTCAAGGCCTGTGTTTTTGGTGATGTCTGTGTTGATTGTAGTTTAATTATAAGTGTGCAGTGTTTCAACACTGACGGATGGCTGCTGCAGGTTCGGACTAACCCCCTCCTTTCTCTCTGCTCTGTAGGTGACATGAGCTCCCGACACTTTAAGCCGGAGATCAGAGTGACTTGCCTGAGTTTCTCACCGACAGGTATGTGGTGTGAAAACAATCTGTACTGTCTGATCGGAGCACACCACCTCCTGCACACTGGCAGTTCTGGCTTTGTGCCTGTTATAGACTTGCCACCTCCCAGTAACCAGTCCCATATTGTTTAGGGTCAGCTTATTGTAAATGCTCAGTAGTTGCTGGGGCTGGGGTGGGTGTAAAACTGACATTTCTGAGCAGCATGTTCATCCTTCATAATGGTCCTGTCACTGTCAGAAGGTGAGGGCAATTGTAAACAGGTTTATTTTGCTTCTAGATGCTAAGCTACATCTTCTGTCTAACTCTGTTGTTCCTCAGATCATCAGAACAATGAAAAGGTTAGTGGCATGAGCCAGGTCCTCCCTCACATCACTTTTTCACTGACTAACTGCAGCCTGCTCAATTCCCTCATCTTTAACCTGGTCTGAGCTTAAACTTTTGTGTCTGAAACACAGTATCTGAACCTGCCTTTCTGACTGTGCACCCTCGCAACTGCATTTGACTGTGCTGAACTGAATGAAGCTATTCTGATATCAGAGGATACTGCTGTGAGAGTTTAACAGCAAACTCAGGGTCTAAAAACAATTGCATGTGGAACATATTTCTTCTAGAAGCTGCAGTGTGAAGTCCCAGGGTCCTGCTTAAAGGTATTTGAAGATATGACGCAGGAAAAAAAATTAAAAGTACAGAAATTACATGGAGAAAACATCTGTGAATAGTCACATCTGTTCCATCTTTCATTTCGAGGAGTGAACTGAGTAACCACTGGGAATATAACAGGGCTAATAAGGACAGTATTCTAGCATATCCACTCTGGCAGTATGGGGTTAGTTACAGAGTAAAGCTTCTTCTGCAGTGTCCCTCAACAAACACTCCCAGGACAGGATAACATAAGATTTAAGTCATGACAGTTAATCTCTGTCTTCTCTGACCAGGAAGGAGCTGGGCAGCGACCAGCACAGAGGGTCTGCTCATCTACTCACTGGATGGTTGTGTGGTGTTTGACCCCTTCGATCTGGATGAGGAAGTCACCCCAAGCAGCGTGAGACGTGTTCTGCGTCAGAAGGAGTTTACAGCTGCCATCATGATGGCGTTCCGTCTGAATGAGCACAAGCTGATTCTGCAGGTTCTGGAGACAGTGCCGCACGCAGAGAGTGAGTATAAAACCATCTCCATCAAAGACAAATATCCTGGAGAGAGGTCAGCAACCAGTCGCAGGCACTTCCAACACTGCGGCACTCCCTCAGCGCTGACCCTCCGACAGTGCGGCGCTCCCTCAGCGCTGACCCTCCGATTGACAGTTTGCTGGATGTTCAGGAAAGATGGCCCTTACTGTATTAAATATTGGACCAGTGTTAAGGGGGCCGAGTGGCTTGTCTCTCCTGCTGGGTTCCCGTCTCGGTGTTTTAACAACGTTAAATGATCCCTTTGTGTAGTGCATAGCAACACCCCAGAAACAGCAATCTCACTGCAGTTACAACAATGATTTTGTTACTCAAATCTCTTAGGCGCTATTGAAATGCAGCGTTTGTATTGCCTCAGTTTGTTGGGTAGCCTCAGAGTAGCCTGTGTGTTTCCTTTCGGACTTTGCTAGGAGGCACCACTAAGTCTCGTGTTGCTGACAGTACCTTTGACTGTGCGCTGTGTCTTTCTCTTTCAAGGAGAGGTGATGGCCCTCGTGATATTACCACTGGACTATTAATCCAGAGACCCAGGTAATGTTCTGGGGGCCTGAGTTCGAATCCCACCACGGCAGATGGTGCAATTTGAATTAATGATGACCATGAATCCATTGTTGATTGTTGGTAAAACCCATCTGGTTCACTTATGTCCTTTAGGGAAGGAAGCTGCCATCCTTACCTGGTCTGGCCTACATGTGACTCCAGACCCACAGCAATGTGGTTCACTCTGAACTGCCCTCTAGGCATTTAGGGATGGGCAATAAATCAGCGACGTCTTCATCCTGTGAATGAATAAAGGCCAGGAATCAGGCAGCCCATTGACACCAAATGCCTCCCTGCCCCAGCTTCACTGTTATCACATTTGACAGGCTGGCCTCAGATCCTCATCAGACTTGACCGACAAGTCTAGCACAACCACACGGTGAGCTGGAGCCAGCCCCGACACCCTTTTCTCTTTGTCCTGTTGTTTCTCAGCTTGTTCCTGTCTTACCTCCCGTCTCCCTCTGTTCCAGTTGACCTGGTGTGCTCGACTCTGCCTCTGATGTACGCAGAGAAAATCCTTCAGTTTGTGGCCTCGGCTCTGGAAACCTCACGGCACCTGGAGTTCTTCCTGACCTGGGCCCAGCGTTTACTCACTCTCCACGGACAGAAGCTGAAGGCCAGGTGAGAGCCAGACTGCCTGGTAACTGGGGAGAGGGAGGCTTCATGTTGGACGGGAGGGACATGCTGTCAACTTTATCCACCCAGGGTGACAGCGACACTTCCAGGCATGAAAGGGCCATTATACAAAGAGCAGCAGAATAGCTTGGGCTTGTACTCAGTGGAGTTTTGAAGATTGGGGTGGGGGATCTGATTGAGGGATATAAAATGCTCGAGGGAATTGATAAGGTGGGGACTTTCAACAGTTTCTCCCTCTTGTGGGATACACTCGAACAACAGGCCGTGGATAAAGAATGAGAGGAGGTAGGTTCAGATTAAGGGGAGGAGAAACTACTTCTTTCAGAGGGTTGTGAAGTTGTGGGACTCACTTCTCCAGGGTGCAGTGAAGGCAGAATCAGTCAACCGATTCAAGACAGAAATAGATATGTTTCTGATCATAAAGGGCAGTGGGGAGCAAACAGGAGGGTGGAGTGGAGACCAGGATAAGATCAGCTACAATCATGTTAAATGTCAGATTGGGTTCAGAGGGCTGGATTGCCTCCTCCCACTCTACTTCCTACGTTCCTATGAGACCTCAAAAATTCCTTTGGATGAAGCTGCACAGCCCGGTAACCCTGTCTGTGCTCGGTCTCACCAATCGAAAGAGGACCAAGCACGTTTTGAGCAGTGAATATGGTGGACCGATTTGTTAGAACTACAAATAAATCACTGCTTCACCTGGAACCGTCTTGTTGTTGTGCTCCTCTCCCTTTCTGCGCTAGACCCTACTGCAGTGTCCCAGGCTACACCCTGACCTGCACATGCTGCTCTGCCCAGCCCCATGGAGCTGACTGGTCTGTGTGTAGATGTGTCATCTCCCTTCTAGGTGACATCGTCGGTGCTGTGCCGCCTTTGTCGAAGCATTGATAATGTCACTCAGAAGGGAAATGAAATGTTTGCATGAAAGCCAGTCGTCTCGGCGAACCAACCAACAGCTCCAAGTGCAGCCTGAGATACAGATCTTTGTTAAAACATTAAACCCATCCCCATGGGCTCATGCCCAGTGTTAGATTATACCAGTTGGGTATCGTTGACTGTAGAATGCTCTTGGACGTGAACCCAGGGTAAATTCTCAGTTGTAGTATTATTGATCGTACAGTTTCTGAAGTTGTGCTTTCTCGGTGAAGGTTAATTTTTTGGAGTTTTTCCCACAGTTCGGTGGTTTTACTGCCAGTGATCCAGGCTCTACAGAGGAGCATCCGACATCACTTTGACACAGTGTCCAAACTGTAAGTCAATGGGCCAGACATTCTTCATTGTTCTGAACAGATACACCCAAAGCTGCACTGTCTGATATCCCAGAGAGTCTGCTTTAACTCACTCAGATTTAAGAATGGCAGAATGGTTACAGCCTTTCAACCATCATGTCTACAACAACCATTCCCTCTTCCTTCCCCTGAAATCTGACACATTCTTCCATTTCAGGTAATAATCCATTATCTATTTAAAATCTTCGATTCACTCTGTCTTCCCCCCCATACTCTCAGACAGTACGTTCCAGACCCTAACCCCTCGAGTGAACCTTCCCCCCCCCACACTCTCAGACAGTACGTTCCAGACCCTAACCCCTCGAGTGAACCTTCCCCCCCCCCACACTCTCAGACAGTACGTTCCAGACCCTAACCCCTCGAGTGAACCTGCGCCCCCCCCCACACTCTCAGACAGTACATCCCAGACCCTAACCCCTTGAGTGAACCTGCCTCTCCCACACTCTCAGACAGTACGTTCCAGACCCTAACCCCTCGAATGAACCTGCCCCCCCCCCAACACCCTCAGACAGTACGTACCAGACCCTAACCCCTCGAATGAACCTGCCCCCCCCCAACACCCTCAGACAGTACGTACCAGACCCTAACCCCTCGAGTGACCCTGCCCCCCCCCTCCCCCACACCCTCAGACAGTCCGTACCGGACCCTAACCCCTCGAGTGACCCTGCCCCCCCCCCCCCCCCACACCCTCAGACAGTCCGTACCGGACCCTAACCCCTCGAGTGACCCTGCCCCCCCCCCCCCCACACCCTCAGACAGTCCGTACCGGACCCTAACCCCTCGAGTGACCCTGCCCCCCCCCCCCACACCCTCAGACAGTCCGTACCAGACCCTAACCCCTCGAGTGACCCTGCCCCCCCCGACACTCTCAGATAGTACATCCCAGACCCTAACCTCTCGAGTGACCCTGCCCCCCCCCCCCCAACACCCTCAGACAGTACGTACCAGACCCTAACCCCTCGAGTGACCCTGCCCCCCCCCACACCCTCAGACAGTACATCCCAGACCCTAACCTCTCGAGTGACCCTGCCCCCCCCCCAACACCCTCAGACAGTACGTACCAGACCCTAACCCCTCGAGTGACCCTGCCCCCCCCCCACACCCTCAGACAGTACATCCCAGACCCTAACCTCTCGAGTGACCCTGCCCCCCCCCAACACCCTCAGACAGTCCGTACCGGACCCTAACCCCTCGAGTGACCCTGCCCCCCTCCAACACCCTCAGACAGTCCGTACCGGACCCTAACCCCTCGAGTGACCCTGCCCCACACCCTCAGACAGTCCGTACCGGACCCTAACCCCTCGAGTGACCCTGCCCCCCCCCCCCACACCCTCAGACAGTCCGTACCGGACCCTAACCCCTCGCTGGGTCAGATTGATTTCGGCTATGCCTCTGCATCAGTTGTTAATTATTTCAGTTCGGTGCCCCCTATTCTTGATGCTCCCAACTTGGGGAGCAGTCACTTGCAGGTGTCGATGAACCGGTTTATAAATAACCTGGGCTAATATCTGTGGGGTGTGTATTGGTGTGGGTGCTGGGCTGGTGAGGAAGGAAGGGCAGGCTCTCTGTGCAGCCACTGATTTCAGGCTGGCGCTGACTTTGGTGTTGATTTGTTTTCCTGACACTGGGTCTTTGGTTTTGTGTATTCAAGGTGTGACTGGAATCGCTACAACATGCGGTATGCACTCGCCCTGTCCCAGCAGAGAGGAATGAAACGCCCAGCAGAATTGGCAGAGAGTGATGAAAACAGTGGCTCTGAGGGGGACATCGAGCAACTGATGGATGCAAGTGACTAAGCTGGGAGTTCCCAGAATGGTGACTGCTGATTTAAAACAATCTCTGGTTGTCCTCCAGCAACATCCGTGGGTACATCACAGTCTCAAACTAGCAGTTACAGCAAGAGCACAGTCATTAAGTGCCACTTGTAACATGGCAGTGAGGTAACAAAACATGGGCTGTACGCTGTGGGGTATTGTAAATGTCGAGTGGTTAAGTTATGGAGTGTAAACACATTCACAGTGAATGGAAATAGTTCTTTCTGATGGGCTGACCAGTGGGGAAATGTAGAAAGACTCCTGCAGTATAAGTTTCCAAAGTGGGAACTGTCCCTTCTCCAAAACTGTGACTTTTTGAATGTGGAAGGAAATGAACCAAGAATGCCTCACATGTTCGACACTCTGACTGAGAATGCTTCCTCCCAATGTAAATGATGTATAATAAATGTTTAATAAAAATGCGGCTGTTTGTATCCATCACACTGTCAAATATTGAAGCTATGTGAACAGCCAGTTTTTTGGTAAAGTTTCTTAGAAGCTAGTTCGAGGACATGCTATTTTAGATCTTGTGTAAAGAAAAAGAGCTGATGAACAATCTTGTTGTGAAAGAGCCTTTAGGTGTTGAGGAACCATGATCTGAGTGGATTTCACATTATATTTGAAAGTGAAAGGGTGTTGAACTGGAATAAGGGAAGTTATAAAAACATGAGGCGCAAAGTAGCTGAGATTTATTGGGAAAAGAAATGATTGTGCAGAGGCATTAGATAGTCTTAAAGGTCATAGTACGTACCTTAAAACAACTAATACGCACCTTCAAGGTAGAAAACGCAAGAAATCAGTTAGCCGTGGTTGACAAAGAAAGTTAAGATTGTAGAAGATTAAAAGAATGTGATTATTCAGTGGCCAGAAATACTAATAAATCTGAGGATTGGGATTTTTTTTTTAAGAATACAGCAAAGAAGGACTAAAGTAGGCTGAGTCAGGAGATTTTAAAATGGGGGAATAGAGGGACAGCAGAGATGCTAAATTATTACTATGGCTGTTTAACTGAGGAAGACACCATAAATCTTCCAAAAGTACAAGATCTGAGAAGGTAAAGGAAATTGACATCAATAAGATTGTACTGATTAATTAGTGGGTCTGAAATTTGATAAATTTCCAGGACCCATATTGCCTATATTCCCAGAAAGAGGTAGCTGGAGATTGTTCACCAAAACATCAACTATGTTCCAAACTTCTTTAGAATATGAAATGGAAAACTGATTTTAAGGTAGGAAATGGTGGGGAAGAAAGGGAGCGAGGGGGAAAACAGAACTACAGGCCTGTTAACTTCCATCAGTCTTGGGGATAACACTACAATTTACTGTATGGGATGGATAAGTAGACACTTGGTTGATAATGATGTGATTGGCTATAGTCAGTTTGGAGTGTAGGAGGTTTTTTTGTAGACAATATTAGCAAAATTGATAAAGGAGACTTAATTAATGTATTATACTCGGGTTTTTGCAATGCTTTTGATAAAGTTCCCCCACAGGAGAATGGGTGAACAATCAATAATGGGCTGTCAGACAGAATTTAGAGAGTAGGAGGGGAGTCAATGGCCTACTGATATTATCGCTAAACTGTTAATCCAGAGACCCAGATAATGTTCTGGGGACCTGGGTTCGAATCACGCTGCAGCAGATGGAATTTGAATTCAGTATTTGTGGAATTAAGGATCTAATGATGGCCCTGAATCCATTGTCGATTATTGGCAAAACCCACCTGGTTCACTCATGTCCTTTAGGGAAGGAAACTGCCAACCTTACCTGGTCTGGCCTACATGTGACTCCAGACCTACAGCAATATGGTTGACTCTGAACTGCCCTCTGAGCAATTAGGGATGGACAATAAATGCTGCCTGGTCAGCGACGCCCTCACCTCGTGAATGAATAAAAAAAGGGAATAAATGGGTCATTCTCACATTGGCAGGCTGAAACTAGTGACGTACGACAAGCTCAGTACTTGGAGCCCAGCCGTTCACTGTGTACGTCAATCGAGTTGAGGACCAAAAATAAAATTTCCACATTTGTGAATGTTACAAGGCTGAGCGGGGCATGTTTTTTAAGGAAGATTTTTAAAATTCATTCACAGGATGTAGGTGCTGCTGGTTGGCCCGTATTTCTTGCCCATCCCTAGTTGCCCTTGAGAAGGTGGTGAGCTGCCTTCTTAAACCACTGCACTCCATGTGCTGTGGATTGACACGCACTGTTGATAGGAGAGAATTCCAGGATTTTGATTCATTGACAGTGAAAGAACAGTGACAGGTTGTGTTTTTGTTCATGGCATTGTTGGAGATCAATCATCTCAGGTCCAGTACGTCTCTGTAGGAGTTCTTCACAGACAAAACTAGACGTTTTCACATGAGTACACACCCCTCTAATTAGAGTCATCACAAGGTTTGAGGGCTTGGTGTTGGATTTCAGAATACACGAACATCAGCTAACAGCAAAACGGCACGATGAACTCTCCTTAATATCGGTACATTCAGACAACGAAGGCCATCAGTTTAACTGGAACAAGGTAACCATCGGAGCCCAAGCCAAACATAGACACACACAGAATTTCCTAGAGGCATGGATCTCCACCTATACTACAATCAACAAACATAGGGTGGCTCAGTGGTTAGCACTGCAGCCTCACAGCGCCAGGGACCCGGGTTCAGTTCCAGCCTCGGGCGACTGTCTGTGCGGAGTTTGCACATTGTCCCTGTGTCTGTGTCGGTTTCCTCCCACAGTCCAACGATGTGCAGGTTAGGGTGGATCGGCCATGCTAAATTGCCCAAGGGATGTGTAATTTAGGGGGGTTACAGAACAATGAGTCTGGGTGGGATGCTGAGAGGTTTGGTGTGGACTTGTTGGGCCGAAGGGCCTGTTTCCACACCAAAGGGATTCTATTGTATAGAATTGCACCCGATAAACAAACCCGTACAGATCAAAACCGGAAATGACATTACTCACCAGAACGGACCGGACAGTATAAATTCCAAGCGGAATGGAATAACATCGCTTTATCGGAAGCTCCACTGATGTTGTTACCTGGCATGGTGACAAAACATCTGAACGAGAACAAGCCCAGCTCAGTGAGCAAGTTAACAGCCTCACCCACAACCCAAGGTACAGATCTTTTCCAAAACTTTAAAGAAAGATAGCATTGGAATCAGTTAAAACTATTTAAAACATGTAAAATGTATCTGGATTTTTGCTGAATAAACGTATAACTTTTCCTCTAAAGAGTCCATTGAGAGTCTACATTTTGTAAATGGAATGAGTGGAACTGAGATAACTGCTCTCTACCATCTAGCTTTCTGCAAGGTATGACTCTAACTGTAGAGATTTCCCCATTGATTCCATTTTGCTGGGGCTCCTAGGTGTCACACTCAGTCAAATACATAACTTTATATGAAGTGCATTTAGAATGTGACATAATGTTTGGAACTGACGGTTCGGAGTGGCTCAGAAATTATCTGTGGATGGGATTGACTTTGTCCTGGGTAATGATTTAACTGGAGCATAATTGATAGCATCATCCACAGTTACTCAGAAATGGAACATTTGTAAGAACAGCTGCTGGGTATTTTTCCATTGTGCGCAGGGACCAGCGTGATGGGTAAACATTGCCCTTCACCAGACTGGGGCAGACTGATACCTAAGCAGATATTAGGGGAACTGTAAATCTGCTTCAGAATGAGGATAAATCAAATGAAGAAAATCTTGTTTAACTGAGGCTGAGAAGCAGATCCAGCATGAAATATGATGATACAATCGACTCTCAGAGGCTATAGCTGCTGGATATCCCAAATGTTGTTCTGTTAAAATGAAATCTTGCTGAAAAAGTGGAGACTTCCTTACAGACCTGCGAGTGAAGAATGGACAGTCAAATAGTGATACTGTTCTGATATTGAAGGACAGACTAGAGAGTGAACATCTGAAATCAAGATTCACTGATCCATTGAGGTCATCAAAAGGGTCAGTAAAGTGAAATATTTGATAGATACTCCTGATCACAGGATGAAGAATCAGTTAGGGTCGCAATGTTAGATTTATGATTGTTAAAAGAAATTGTGCAAATCCCCTATAAAGAGTGAACAAAGTTGAATACATATAATTTTCTTAAGCTTTCTTATTTATGTATTATTTCTGCATTGTATGGCCCTTCATTTTCCAAGGGCGAAGGCATTTTAGAATTACATATACATTTATAGACTATGAGAAACCAGAATACGGAACAATTTGGGCATTTGGCATTGAGGGTGGATTTATCTTGTGGTTTCTTGGTGATGAAAAATATCAGAGAGAAAGTGGTTTACTCACTGCTAATGAAAGTAAACTGGTTTTATGGAAAGATTGTCCAACAAAGGTTTTAAGAAGAGAGAAATTATGGCTTTATGGCTTAATTGTTGGACTACGAGAAGCCTTGAATCTGTGCTGTGGATTGCCTAGCAACAGCCTCTGAATGAAAGTTTTTTTTCAGTGCATGCCCATATGTGGCAATTGTGGAGAGGCTAACAAGGAACCTCAATCTCTGTCAGTAACAGAATAACCCATAAGCAAAAGTAGCTATAAAGTTCTTTCTCAATGAATTAATTAAAAGAAAAATTGATGACTGGTAACTGAGAACTAAGTCTGGAGATCTCCCATTGTTCTCCTCAATTGTTAAAATTTGCATCTCATTGACAGTAAAGAAGAAGTCAGCCTGTTCTTTTTACTGCCTTCAAACTCGTCACCTACTGAGGTGATGTTTCCTTTTACTTTCCAAACCCATGGTATCTTTGCAGAGCTGTGTTTGGGCATTCATGGGATTTGGGTATTGCTGGCTCCACCGATATTTATTATTCATTCACAGGATATGTGCATCACTAGCTAGGCTAGTATCCACTGCCCATCCCTAATTGCCAACAGGGCAGTTGAGAATCAACCATATCGCTGAGGGTCTGGAGTCACATGTCAGTTAGACCAGGTGAGGATAACAGTTTGCTTCCCTAAAGGACATTTGTGAAACAGGAGATAGTAAGGACTGCAGATGCTGGAGTCAGAGATAACACAGTGGGGAGCTGGAGGAACACAGCAGGCCAGGCAGCATCAGAGGAGCAAGAAAGTTGATATTTTGGGTTGGGACCCTTCTTTGGAAATTGGGAGGGGGAAGGGAGCTCAGAAATAGAGAAGAGGTGGGGCTGGGGAAGGTAGGTGAGATGGTGATAGGTGAGTACAGGTTGGAAGTGGTAGAGATTGGTCAAGGAGGTGGGAGGAAGAATGGGTGGAGCTGGGGAAAGGTAGCTGGGGGATAGTGGGGATTGGTCGGTGGGAAGGGTTGGTGCAGATAGGTGGGGAAGAATGTGGATGGGATGTATCAGGTCAAGGAGGTGGTGATGAGAGAAAGGGTTGGATGTGGCGGATGAGGCCGGTGGGGTGGGTGGGGGTGGTGGAATTTAAATCTAGTGAATTCTATGTTTAGGCCATTGGGCTGTTGGCTCCTGAGGCAGAATATGAGGTGCTGCTCCTCCAGCTTGTGGGTTGGTGTCATTGTGACACTGGAGGAGGCCCAGGATGGACATGTCACCCAGGGAGTGGGAGGGGGAGTTAAAATGGTTGGCAATGGGAAGGTGTTGTTTGTTGTATACAGAGCACAAATGCCCCACAATACGGTCTATGAGTCTGTGCTTGGTCTCTGAATGTATTGAAGAAACCTGGTAAAAAGTCTTTTTTGATGAAATAATAAATACTAAAGACAAATAAATTGAGCATTGGGTGTGGCAAGTAAATGAGATTCACATTGCTGATGAGACCTGGTGGAGTATTGGGTCTTGATTACTGGTATACTCAGGGAATCAGGGAATCCTGACAGTGTGGATACCGGCCATTTGGCCCAACATGTGCACACCAACCTCGGGAGAGCATCCCACGCAGACCCTTCCCCCTTCACTCTCCTAATTATTTCAGTGCAAGAAGTCTGATTGTAGGGCAGATGAACTCAGGGCATGTTTGGGAACATGGAACTGGGATATCCTCCATTCTCTCAGCAGCAGCGGGAGCGGTGAGAGCGAGGACTGGGGGCTGCCGAGAAGGTAAGTTCTTCGTTTCAGCAGCAGAACTGAGTGGGAGCGGTTGGATTGCTGTCTGGGAAGGTGAGTGAACTGATATATTTGGGCAGTGGCTAAAACCCGAGACACTACACGTGTAGTGTCTCCCACCCACCCTCCTCCTCTGACCAAAAAGAAAGCCTCTGTGGTGTGTTGATGAGGTAAGGTTTTTCTTGATTTTTTTTATCGTGTGCTGGTAAGTAGAGTGATTGGTAAAATTTTTTTCATTTCATTTATCTAGTATTTGATATTATAGTAGGACTAAGTTAAGCTTAAGAGTAAGAATGGCAGGAGATCCAAGACCCGTGTTATGCTCCTGTTGCTCAATGTGGGATCTCAGGGTCGCGGCTGATATCCCTGACTACTACATGTTCAGGAAGTGTGTCCAGCTGCAGCTCTGGTTAGACCACATTGATGGCTCTGGAGCTGTGGATGGACTCACTTTGGAGCATATGTGATACTGAGGGGGTCGTGGATAGCACGTTTAGCAAATTGGTCACACTGCAGATTAGGATCACTGAGGGAGAAAGGGAGTGGGTGACCAAAAGGCAGAGAAAGAGCAGGAAGGCAGTGCAGGTGCCCCCGGCAGCCATCTCCCTCCAAATCAGGTATACTGTTTTTGATATTGTTGGGGGAGATGGCTCACCAGGGGAAGGCAGCAGGAGCCAGGTTCATGGCACCGTGGCTGGCTGTGCTGTACAGAAGGGCGGCAAAAAGAGTGGAACGTCACAGGGAATTTGATTGTAAGGGAAATAGATAGACAGTTCTGTGGTTGAAAACGAGACTCCCGAATGGTATGTTGCCTCCCAGGTGCATGGATCAGGGATGTCTCAGATCGACTGCTGGACATTCTGGAGGGGGACGGTGAACAGCCAGCTGTCATGATGCATATATGCACCAATGATATGGGTAATAAATGGGATGAGGTCCTACAAGCATAATTTAGGGAGTTGGGAGCCAAGTTAAAAAGTAGGACCTCAGAGGTAGTAATCTCAGGATTGCTACCAGTCCCATGTGCTAGTCAGAGTAGGAATGAAAGAATAGCCAGGATAAATGAGTGGCTTGAGAGATGGTGCAGGAGTGAGTGGATTCAGATTTTTGGGACATTGGGACCAGTTCTGGGGGAGATGGGACTATTACAAATCGGACGGTCTACACCTGGGCAGGACTGGAACTAATGTCCTGGGGATGCTTTTGCTCACGCTGTTGGTGAGGGTTTAAACTAATGTGGCAGGGGGATGGGAACCAAATGAGGAGGTTAGTGGACAGTAAGGAGGTAGTCACTAAAGCCTGTAAGGAACGAGATAATGAAGTCAGTGTGACTAGTTGGCACAGAGCAGATGATGAACGCAAAGGAACAGGTGGTCTGAGGTGCATTAGTTTTAATGCGAGAAGTGTAGTAGGTAAGGCAGATGAGCTTAGGGCTTGGATTAGTACCTGGGAGTACGATGTTATTGCTATTACTGAGACTTGGTTGAGGGAAGAGCAAGATTGGCAACTAAATATCCCAGGATATAGATGCATCAGGCAGGATAGAGACGGAGGTAAAAGAGGTGGAGGAGTTGCATTTCTGGTCAAAGAGGGTATCACAGCCGTACTGAATGAGGGCACAATGGAGGACTGCAGAGCTTAGAAATAGGAAGGATGCAGTAACAATGTTGGGGCTGTACTACAGGCCTCCCAACAGCGAGCGTGAGATAGAGCGACAAATATGTAAACAGATTACGGAAAGATGTTGGAGCAACAGGATGGTGGTAATGGGAGATATTAATTTTCCCAACATTAACTGGGATTCACTTAGTGTTAGAGGTTTAGATGGAGCAGAATTTATAAGGAGCATCCAGGAGGGTTTTCTAGAGCAATATGTAAATAGTCCACCTTGGGAATGGGCCATATTGGGCCTGGTGTTGGGGAATAAGCCCGGCCAGGTGGCTGTAATTTCAGTAGGGGATTACTTTAGGAATACTGATCACAATTCTGTAAATTTTATACTCATGGACAAAGACAAGAGTTGTCCTAAAGGAAGAGTGCTAAATTAGAGGAAGGCCAACTATAGCAAGATTCAACAGGAGCTGGAGAATGTGGATTGGGATCAGCTGTTTGAGGGTAAATCCACATTTGATATGCGGGAAGCTTTTAAAGAGAGGTTGATTAGAGTGCAGGACAGACATGTCCCTGTGAAAATCAGGGATAGAAAGGGCAAGATCAGGGAACCATGGATGACAGGTGAAATTGTGAGACTAGCAAAGAGGAAAAAGGAAGCGTACATAAGGACTAGGTGACTGAAAACAGACGAAGCTTTGGAAGAATATCGGGAAAGCAGGACCAATCTGAAACCAGGAATTAAGGGGGTGAAAAGGGGTCACGAAATATCTTTGGCAGACAGGGTTAAGGAAACTCCGAAAGGCTTTTATTCGTACATAAGAAGCAAGAGGGTAACTAGAGAAAGGGTTGGCCCGCTCAAAGACAAAGGAGGCAAGTTATGCGAGGAGTCAGAGAAAATGAGTGAGATTTTTAATGAGTACTTTGCGTTGGTATTCACCGAGGAGAGGCACATGACAGATGTTGAGGTTAGGGACAGATGTTTGATTACTCTTGGTCAGGTCAACATAAGGAGGGGAAGAAGTGTTGGGTATTCTAAAAGGCTTTAGGGTAGACAGGTCTCCAGGTCCTGATGGGATCTATCCCAGGTTAATGAGAGAAGCGAGATAGGAAATAGCTGGGGCCTTAACAGATATCTTTGCAGCATCCTTGATCATGGGTGAGGTCCCGGAGGACTGGAGAATTACTCATGTTGTCCCCTTGTTTAAAAAGGGTAGCAAGGATAATTCAGGAAATTACGGACCAGTGAGCCTGATGTCAGTGGTGGGGAAGCTGCTGGAGAAGATACTGAGGGATAGGATCTATTCACATTTGGAAGAAAATGGACTTATTAGTGATAGGCAGAATGGTTTTGTGCAGGGAAGGTCATGTCTTACCAATTTGATAGAATTCTTTGAGGACATGACAAAGTTGACAGATGAATGAAAGGCTGTGGATGTCACATACATGGACTTCAGAAAGGTGTTTGATAAGGTTCCCCATGGCAGGCTGATGGAGAAAGTGAAGTTGCATGGGGTCCAGGAAGTACTAGCTAGACGGATAGAGAACTGGATGGGCAACAGGAGACAGAGGTGGGAGGAGACAGGGCACTAAAAGAGCTGATGGGGGAAACAGCAAATGCACTAGTAATTATTTACCAAAATTCACTGGACTCTTGGGTGGCTCCCACAGATTGGAAAATAGCCAATGTGACACCACTGTTTAAAAAAGGAAGTTGACAAAAAGCAGGTAACTACATTGATGACTGTATCGGCGCCGCCTCGTGTTCCCAATGAGGAGCTCGAACAGTTCATCCACTTCACCAACACCTTCCACCCCAACCTTCAGTTCACCTGGGCCATCTCCAGCACATCCCTCACCTTCCTGGACCTCTCAGTCTCCATCTCAGGCAACCAGCTTGTAACTGATGTCCATTTCAAGCCCACCGACTCCCACAGCTACCTAGAATACACCTCCTCCCACCCGCCCTCCTGCAAAAATTCCATCCCCTATTCCCAATTCCTCCGCCTCCGCCGCGTCTGCTCCCACGATGAGACATACCACTCCCGCACATCCCAGATGTCCAAGTTCTTCAAGGACCGCAACTTTCCCCCCACAGTGATCGAGAACGCCCTTGACCGCGTCTCCCGCATTTCCTGCAACACATCCCTCACACCCCGCCCCCGCCACAACCGCCCAAAGAGGATCCCCCTCGTTCTCACACATCACCCCACCAACCTCCGGATACAACGCATCATCCTCCAACACTTCCACCATCTACAATCCGACCCCACCACCCAAGATATTTTTCCATCCCCACCCTTGTCTGCTTTCCGGAGAGACCACTCTCTCCGTGACTCCCTTGTTCGCTCCACACTGCCCTCCAACCCCACCACGCCCGGCAACTTCCCCTGCAACCGCAGGAAACTCTACACTTGCCCCCACACCTCCTCCCTCACCCCTACCCCAGGCTCCAAGATGACTTTCCATATTAAGCAGAGGTTCACCTGCACATCTGCCAATGTGGTATACTGTATCCACTGTACCCAGTGTGGCTTCCTCTACATTGGGGAAACCAAGCGGAAGCTTGGGGACTACTTTGCAGAACACCTCCGCTCGGTTCGCAACAAACCTCCTGCAGTGCCACAATGATGCCACCCGAAGGTTGCAGGAACAGCAACTCATATTCCGCTTGGGAACCCTGCAGCGCAATGGTATCAATGTGGACTTCACCAGCTTCAAAATCTCCCCTTCCCCCACCGCATCCCAAAACCAGCCCAGTTCGTCCCCTCCCCCCATTGCACCACACAACCAGCCCAGCTCTTCCCCTCCACCCACTGCATCCCAAAACCAGTCCAACCTGTCTCTGCTTCCCTAACCTGTTCTTCCTCTCACCCATCCCTTCCTCCCACCCCAAGCCGCACCTCCATCTCCTACCTACTAACCTCATCCCACCTCCTTGACCTGTCCGTCTTCCCTGGACTGACCTATCCCCTCCCTACCTCCCCACCTATACTCCGCTCTCCACCTATCTACTTTTCTCTCCATCTTCAGTCCGCCTCCCCCTCTCTCCCTATTTATTCCAGTTCCCTCACCCCATCCCCCTCTCTGATGAAGGGTCTAGGCCCAAAACGTCAGCTTTTGTGCTCCTGAGATGCTGCTGGGCCTGCTATGTTCATCCAGCCTCACATTTTATCATCTTGGATTCTCCAGCATCTGCAGTTCCCATTATCACTAACTACAGGCCAGTTAGCTTAACTTCAGTGGTGGGGAAAATGCTTGAATCTATCATTAACGAAGAAATAGCAAGACATTTGGATATAAATTGTCCCATGGGAAACACCTAGCATGGGTTCATGAAGGGTAGGTCATGTTTAACTAATTTGGTGGAATTCTTTGAGTACATTACTTGCATGGTGCACAACGGGGAACCTGTGGATGTGGTGTATCTGGATTTCCAGAAGGCATTTGACAATGTACCACACCAAAGGCTGCTACATAAGATAAAGTTGCACGGTATTACAGATAATGTATTGGCATGGATTGGTTGACCAGTAGAAAGCAAAGAGTAGGGGGAAATGGGTGTTTTTCTAGTTAGCGGTCAGTGGCTCGCGGTGTGCCTCAGGGATTAGTGTTGGGACCATAATTGTTTACAATTTACATAGATGATTTGGAGTTGGGGACTAAGTGTGATGTGCCAAAATTTGCAGATGACACTAAGGTGAGTTGTAGAGCAGAGTGTGCAGAAGACACTGAAAGTCTGCAGAGGGATATAGATAGTCTAAGTGAGTAGGCAAAGGTCTGGCAGATGGAGTACAATGTTGATAAGTGTGAGGTCATCCATTTTGGTAGGAATAACAGCAAAATGGACTATGGTTTAAATGGTAAATAATTGCAGCACGCCGCTGTGCGAGGGACTTGGGTGTTCTTGTGCATGAATTGCTGAAGATGGGATTTGCAGGTGCAGCAGGTAATTGAAAAGGCAAATGTCTGCCGTTTATGTCTGCCATTACTCAAGGGATGGAGTCTAAAAAACAGGGAGGCTATGCTGCAGCTGTATAGGGTCCTGGTGAGGCCACACCTGGAGTACTGTGTGCAGTTTTGGTCTCCTTACTTGAGAAGAGATATACTAGCACTGGAGGGGTTGCAGAGGAGATTTACTCAGTTGATTCCAGAGTTGAGAGGGTTGGTTTATGAGGAGAGACTAAGTAGACTGGGATTATACTGATTGGAATTCAGAAGAGTTTATGAAGGGAGTAGACAAAGTGGAGGCTGGGAGGTTATTTCCGCGAGCAGGTGAAACCAAGACTAGAGGGCATTGCCTCAAAATAAAGGGAAGCAGATGTAAGACTGAGGTCAGGAGGAACTTGTTCACCCAAAGGGTTGTGAATCTGTGGAATCCCCTGCCCACTGAAGCGGTTGAAGCTACCTCATTGAATGTTTTTAAGGAAAGGCTAGATAAATTTTTGACCTGTAAAGGAATTAAGGGTTATGGTGAGTGGGGGGGTAAATGGAGTTGAGTCTCAAAATGATCAGCCATGATCTTATTAAATGGCAGGGCAGGCTCGAGGGGGCTGATGGCCTACTCCTGCTCCTAGTTCTTATGTTCTTATGCTCTAGAGAGTTGTCGTGGTGGGGAGTTTCTCAAAATGGAGAACTGTGACCAGTGGTGTTCCACAAGGATCTGTGCTGGGACCACTGTTGTTTGTGATATATGTAAATGATCTGGAGGAAGGTGTAGGTGGTCTGATCAGCAAGTTTGCTGATGACACTAAGATTGGTGGAGTAACAGATAGTGAAGGGGACTGTCAGAGAATGCAGCAGAATATAGATAGACTGGAGAGTTGGGCAGATAAATGGCAGATGGAGCTCAATCCAGGCAAATACGAGGTGAAGCATTTTGGAAGATCCAATTCAAGAGCGAACTATACGGTAAACGGAAAAGCCCTGTGGAAAATTGATGCAAAGAGAGATCTCGCTGTTCTGGTCCATTGTACCCTGAAGGTGGCAACACAGGTTGATAGAAGGTCAACAAGCAGAGAGCGGTGGAAGCCAGGCAGAAGTGAGGTTGCAGCACAGAGGCAGTTGGGAAGGTAAGTGAGTGCTACTTAAATGGTTACCTCGAAGCCAGCGGTCCTTTTTGCAGCAGAGAGTGGCTGGAAGAGCGGAAGAAGTGGAGCTTGCTGGGAAGGTGAGTGATTGTTTTTAAGTGTTTTAAGTGGGTGTAGACTCGGTAAGTTTTTTTTTCAGGTTTTCTTTTTTTTTGTTTCTCTTCCCAGTTTAGTACCGTGTGAGCTTTCAGATTAGCGGGGTATGGATGTTAGGACAGTTACATGTTCCTCCTGCAGAATGTGGCAGGTGAGAGGCATGACACATGTCTCTTCTGGCCACCTCTGCGGGAAGTGCACCCAACTCCAGCTCCTCGAAAACTGAGTTAGGGAACTGGAGCTGGAGCTGGATGGACTGCGGATCATTCGGGAGGCTGAGGTGGAAATTGAGAGGATGTATAGGGAGGTGGTCACTCCTCAAGCGCAGGATAAGGACAGCTGGGTTACAGTCAGGGGGCGGAAAGGGAACCGACAGACAGAGCAGGGATCCCCTGTGGCCGTTCCCCTCAGCAATAAGTATACTGCTTTGGATACTGCTGGTAGGGACGGCCTACCGGGGAAAGCTGTAGTTGTCAGGTCTTTGGCACTGAACCTGGCATTGTGGCTCAGAAGGGAAGGTGGGGGAGAATAGTAAAAAGCTAATGGTAGGGGACTCAATAATTAGACAGATTGACAGGAGATTTTGTGGTCAGGAACGGGACTCCCAGAAGGTATGTTGCCTCCCAGGTGCCAGGGTCCGGGATGTCGCCGATCGGGTCTACAAGATTCTGAAGGAGGAGGGTGAGGGTGAGCAGCCAGAAATTGTGGTACATATTGGCACCAATGACACAGCCAGGAAAGGGATTGAGGATCTGAAAAGGGACTACAGAGAGCTCGGTTGGAAGCTGAAGAGCAGGACGAGTAGAGTAGTGTTCTCAGGTTTGCTACCGGTGCCACGGGATAGCGAGGTGAGGAACAGTCAGTGAGTGCAGCTTAACACATGGCTGCGCGGCTGGTGCAGGAGGGAGGGCTTCAGATACTTAGACCATTGGGATGCCTTCTGGGGAAGGTGGGACCTGTACATGAAGGACGGGTTGCACCTGAACTGGAGGGGCACAAATGTCCTGGGTGGGAGATTTGCTCGAGTGGTTCGGGAGGGTTTAAACTAGTTTGGCAGGAGGTGGGAACCAGAGCCACACATCTGAGGGGGGAGGGGGCTTAGTAGTAGATGAGGCAGTAGCAGGATGCAGTGAATCTACCGGGAAGGTTTTTCAAGTGATGGAACGAAGGGATCGGTTAAAATGTGTCTGCTTTAACGCAAGGAGTGACAGAAATAAGAGTGATGAACTAAGAGCATGGATCAGTACTTGGGACTATGATGTTGTGGCCAATAACGGAGACGTGGGTTTCACAGGGGCAGGAATGGTTGCTAGATGTTCCAGGGTTTTGAACATTTAAAAAGAACAGGGAGGGGGTAAAAGAGGAGGGGGTGTAGCGTTGCTAATCAGAGAGTGCATCACAGCAAGAGAAATGAAGGCTGCCGAGGAAGGTTTGTTGACTGAGTCAGTATGGGTAGAAGTTAGGAACAGCAAGGGAGCAGTCACCTCACTGGGGGTTTTCTACAGACCCCCAAATAGCAGTAGGGAGATTGAAGAACTCATTGGCCGGCAGATTGTTGAAAAGTGCAAACGTAGCAGGGATGTTGTTATGGGTGACTTCAACTTTCCCAATATTGATTGGAACCTCCTTAGTGCAGATGGTTTGGATGGAGCCGTTTTTGTCAGGTGTGTTCAGGAGGGTTTCCTTACTCAGTATGTGGACAGGCCGACGAGGGGAGAGGCCATTTTGGATTTGGTGCTTGGCAATGTCCCAGGACAGGTGTCAGATCTCGCGGTGGGAGAACACTTTGGCGACAGTGACCACAACAGCCTCACATTTACCACAGCCATGGAAAGGGAAAGGAGCAGTTACCAGGGGAAGATATTTAACTGGGGTAAAGGAAACTATGACGCTATCAGGCAGGAGTTGGGAAGTACAGATTGGGAGCAATTGTTCCACAGAAAGGGCACAGCGGACATGTGGAGACTGTGTAAGGAGCAGTTGTTGCGAGTGATGCATAAATTTGTTCCTCTGAGACAGGTAAGAAGGGGTAAGATTAAGGAGCTTGGATGACGGGTACAGAGCTGCTTCTTGTCAAAAAGCAAAAGGCAGTGTACGTAAGGTGGAGGAAGTAAGGGTCTAGCACTGCTTTAGAGGATTACGGGCTTGCTCGGAAGGAGCTCAAAAGTGGACTGAGGAGGGCCAGGAGGGGGCACTAAACAGGCTTGGCAGGAAGGATTAGGGAGAACCCGAAGGCATTTTACTCATACGTGAAGAATAAGAGAATGATCAGGGAGAAAGTAGGGCCAGTCAGGGATAGCGTAGGGAACTTGTGCGTGGAGTCTGAGCAGATAGGGGAAGCCCTAAATGAGTTTTTTGCTTTGGTTTTCACTAAGGAAAGAGACCTTGTTGTGAATGAGAACTTTGAGGAGCAGGAAAACAAGCTTGAACAGATCGACATTTGAGGAAGTTGATGTGCTGGAAATTTTGTCAAACATTAAGATTGATAAGTCCCCAGGGCCACACCAGATTTATCCAGGAAGTGAGAAAGGAGGCTGCTAAACTGCTGGGAAAGATCTTTGATTCCTCACTCACCATGGGAGTCGTACCGGAAGATTGGAGGGAGGCAAATGTTGTTCCTCTTTTCAAGAAAGAGAATAGGGAAATCCCTGGAAATTACAGACCAGTCAGTCTTACGTCTGTGGTAAGCAAGGCTTCGGAAAGAACTCTGGGGGATAGGATTTATGACTATTTGGAAAAGCATAGCGTGATTAAAGGGAGTCAGCATGGCTTTGTGAGGGGCAGGTCATGCCTCAAAAATCTTAGAGTTCTTTGAGGCAGTCACGAGACAGGTTGATGAGGGTAGAGCAGTGGATGTGGTGTACATGGATTTCAGCAAGACATTTGACAAGGTTCCCCACGGCAGGCTCATTCATAAAGTCAGGAGATATGGGGTACAGGGTGATTTGACTGTCTGGATTCAGAATTGGTTGGCTGACAGGAGGCAGAGAGTGTTTGTAGATGGTAAGTATTCTGCCTGGAGGTCAGTGCTGAGTGGTGTCCCACAGGGCTCTGTTCTTGGGCCTCTGCTCTTTGTAGTTTTTATAAATGACTTGGATGAGGAGGTTGAGGGGTGGGTGAGTATGTTTGCTGATGACACAAAGGTTGGAGGTGCCGTTGATAGTATCGAGGGCTATTGCAGGCTTCAGCGAGACATTGACAGTATGCAGAGCTGGGCTGGATAAATGTGAAGTGATGCATTTTGGAAGGTCGAACTTAAATGCTGAATATTGGATGAAAGCGAGTTTTGAGAAGATTTGTAGCTCAGGTTGAGGTTCTGGATGTGAGTTTGCTCGCTGAGCTAGAACGTTAGTTTTCAGACGTTTCGTCACCATTCTAGGTAACATTATCAGTGAGCCTCCGACGAAGCACTGGTGTTATGTCCCGCTTTCTATTTATCTGGTTAGATTTCCTTGGGTTGGTGATGTCATTTCCTGTTCTTTTTCTCAGGGGATGGTAGATGGGCTCCAAGTCAATGTGTTTGTTGATGGAATTCCGGTTGGAATGCCAGGCTTCTAGGAATTCTCGTGCATGTCTCTGTTTGGCTTGTCCTAGGATGGATGTGTTGCCCCAATCAAAGTGGGGTCCTTCCTTATCTGTATGTAAGGATACGAGTGATAGTGGGTCATGTCGTTTTGTGGCTAGTTGATGTTCATGTATCCTGGTGGCTAGCTTTCTGCCAGTTTGTCCAATGTAGTGTTTGTCACAGTTCTTGCAAGGTATTTTGTAGATGACGTTCGTTTTATTTGTTGTCTGTATAGGGTCTTTTAAGTGCATTAGCTGCTGATTTAGTGTGTTGGTGGGTTTGTGGGCTACCCTGATGCCAAGGCGGTCCGAGCAGTCTGGCAGTCATTTCCGAGATGTCTTGGATGTAGGGGAGAGTGGATATGGTTTCTGAGCCCGTTTTGTCTGTTGGTTTGGGTTTGTTGCTGAGGAATCGGCGGACTGTGTTCATAGGGTACCCATTCTTTTTGAATACGCTGTATAGGTGATTTTCCTCTGCTCTGCGTAGTTCCTCTGTGCTGCAGTGTGTGGTGGCTCGTTGGAATAATGTTCTAATGCAGCTTCGTTTGTGGGTGTTGGGATGGTTGCTCCTGTAGTTCAGTATTTGGTCCGTATGTGTTGTTTTCCTGTAGACGCTGGTTTGAAGTTCCCCATTGGCTGTTTGCTCTACTGTGACATCTAGGAATGGCAGTTTGTTGCTGTTTTCCTCCTCTTTTGTGAATGTTATGCCAGTAAGGGTATTATTGATGGTCTTGAAGGTTTCCTCTAATTTGTTTTGTTTAGTGATGACAAAGGTGTCATCCACATAGCGGACCCAAAGTTTGGGTTGGATGATTGGCAGAGCTGTTTGTTCGAGTCTCTGCATTACTGCCTCTGCTAAGAACCCTGATATCAGAGATCCCATGGGTGTACCGTTGGTTTGTCTGTAGGTTTTGGTTATTGATAGTGAAGTGGGTGGTGAGGCATAGGTCCACTAGCTTGATGATGTTGTCCTTGCTGATGAGGCTGGTGGTGTCTGGTGTATGTGTCTTCTGTTCTTCTAATAGTGTCATCAGTGTTTCTTTGGCCAGGTTGATGTTGATTGATGTGAACAGGGTTGTTATGTCAAAGGAGACCATTATTTCATCCTCTTCTATCTTGGTGTCTTTGATGTTCAGGAATTCTTGGGTGGAGCGAATGGAGTGGTGGGAGTCTTCTACTAGTTGTTTTAGTCTTTGGTGTAGTTCCTTGGCTAATCTGTGGGTTGGTGTTCCAGGTAGCGAGACTATGGATCTGAGGGGGGCTCTGGTTTGTGAATTTTTGGTAGTCCGTAGAAGCGTGGTGTGTTGGATCCATCTGGTTTCATTTTTTGGAAGTCTCTCTTGTTTAATTCTCCAGATTTTGCAAGTTTTTTGAGTAAGGCTGTGATTCGGTTCTCTAGCTGTGGGGTCGGGTCTATCGCCGCCTGTTGGTAAGTGCCAGTATCTGCAAGCAGTGCGTTCGTTTTCTCAATGTAGTCTGTTCGGTTTAAGATGACTGTCAAGAGTCCTCTGTCTGCAGGTAGGATAACGGTGTTTTTATCTTTGAGTCCTTTTAGGGCTTTCCTTTCTTGTGTGTTGAGTGTGTTTTCTTCCTTTTTTCCTGCTTAGTGTTGGTGCGACTGTCTGTCTGATGGTTTGCTGGGTTTCTTCTGTGAGTTTGTTGTCTTTCAGTGTTGTTTCTAACACTGCTAAGAAATCTTTCTTGTCCGCATCCTGGAAGTTGTAAATTAATCCTCTTACTAAGACGGCTTTTTCAGTGTCTGTTAATGGTCGGTCAGATAAGTTTTTTATCCATGTTTCTGTGCTGTCTGTGTTGTTATTTTGTGTGAGTTTGTCTAGTTTTTTCCTTTTCTGTGTTTGCCGCTGCCTGATGTCTATGGCTCGTTGTGCTGTGCCTGTCCATTCATGGTCTGTCACGTTAGTGAGTCAAGTTTTTTTGGCGCGAAATTTCCCGGTTGTATGTACGGAGTCTGTTGTGGGCATCATTGATCACTTCTCTAAGCATTCTGCGGCCGTTTTGCTCTGCTATTCTTTTGGCTGGCGGGGTGTTAAGGTGAGGTTTGTATTTGAGACATTTGGGTAGTACCTGTTTCCTTAGGCATTCATGCAGGAAGTACAGCTGTTCGCGGGTGGCACTCTGTCGGATGGCACTGGTTTCCCATCTTTGGGCCAGTTTTAGCGTATTGCGCCCATAGGTGCTAGCGAGTTTTGAGAAGATTTGTAGCTCAGGTTGAGGTTCTGGATGTGAGTTTGTTCGCTGAGCTGGAAGGTTCGTTTTCAGACGTTTCGTCACTTTTTTTTATTTGAAAAAAAATACTTTATTCATAGAATGTACAAAAAATAACACATTTATACACCTACCCAGTCGTGCAAGCCACTCCGGGTTACCCAGGGGGTACATACACCAACTAAAGGAAAAAAACAAAACAGAAAAAAAAAACAAAGCAAAGAAACTGCCCTGGCAGTCGTCACCCCGCACAGTCCCAGTTGGTCCCCTGACCAGTTGGGGAAGGCGCCAGCTGGGCCCAGTTACCAGATAGGATTCTTTTCCCTTTTCTGGACGAGGGGGCTCATACGGTGGTCTTTCCCCACTGCGCCTTGGCGGCGGCTGCCCCAAGCTTTAGCGCGTCCCTCAGCATGTAGTCCTGGACCTTGGAGTGTGCCAGTCTGCAACACTCGGTCGGGGTCAGTTCTTTCAGCTGGCAGACCAGCAAGTTGCGGGCAGACCAAAGAGCGTCTTTCACCGCATTGATGGTCCTCCAGGCGCAGTTGATGTTGGTCTCGGTGTGCGTCCCCGGAAACAGCCCATAGAGCATGGAGTCCCGCGTCACGGAACTGCTCGGGACGAACCTCAATAAATACCACTGCATCCCCCTCCAGACCTCCTGCGCATAGGCACACTCCAGAAGGAGGTGATCGACAGTCTCGCCCCCGCCACAGCCGCCTCGAGGGCAGCGTGCGGTGGTGCAGAGATTCCGGGCATGCATAAAGGATCTCACTGGCAGAGCCCCTCTCACCGCCAGCCAAGCAATGTCCTTGTGCTTGTTTGAAAGTTCTGGCGATGAGGCATTCTGCCAAACGACTTTGGCAGTCTGCGTGGGGAACCACACGATGGGATCCACCCTCTCCTTTCCCCGAAGGGTCTCGAGGATACTACGTGCTGACCACTGCCTGATGGCCTTGCGGTCAAAGGTGTTTCCTTTCAAAAATTTCTCCACGAAGGACAGGTGGTACGGAACGGTCCAACTACTCGAGCGTTCCGAGGCAACGAGGCCAGGCCCATCCTTCGCGACACCGGGGACAGGTAGAACCTCAGTAAGTAGTGACACTTGGTGTTTGCGTACTGAGGATCTACGCACAGCTTGATGCAGCTGCACACAAAGGTAGCCGTCAGGGCGAGGGTGGCGTTCGGTACGTCCTTTCCCCCATTTCCCAGGTCTTTGTACATGGTGTCTCTGCGGACCCGGTCCATCCTCGACCCCCAAATGAAGTGGAAGATGGCCCGGGTGACCGCAGGTCCAGGTAATAGGCCAGGCCTGCGCCACATACAACAGTACCGAAAGCCCCTCGCACCTGACAACCAGGTTCTTACCCACGATGGAGAGGGACCGGAGCGTCCACCTGCCCAGCTTCTGCTTCAGTTTGGTGATACGCTCCTCCCAAGTCTTAGTGCATGCCCCAGCTCCACCAAACCAAACACCCAGCACCTTCAGGTAGTCTGTCCTGATGGTGAAGGGGATGAAGGAGCGGTCATCCCAGTTACTGAAGAACATGACCTCGCTCTTACCCCTATTGACTTTGGCACCCGAGGCCAGTTCAAACTGGCCGCAGATGTCCAACAGCCTACTCACCGACCGATGATCGGTACAGAACACGGCGACATCGTCCATGTACAGGGAGATCTTGACCTGAAGGCCTCCGCTGCCTGGGATAGTCACACCCTTCAGGCTCACGTCCTTCCTGATGGAGGCGGCAAAGGGCTCCACACAGCACATGAACAAGGCAGGAGAGCGCGGGCAGCCCTGCCTGACTCCAGATCTGACAGGAAAACTGTCTGATTCCCACCCGTTGATCGAGACTGCGCTAACGATGTTGGCGTAGAGCAGCCGGATCCAATTGCGGATGCCCTCCCCGAACCCCAATTTGGAGAGGATGTCCCTCATGTAAGCATGAGTGACCCTGTCAAAGGCCTTCTACTGGTCCAGGCTGGAGAGGCAGGCGTCCACCCGCCTGTCCTGTACGTAGGCAATCGTATCCCTGATGAGCGCGAGGCTCTCACCGATCTTCCTGCCCGGCACAGCACAGGTTTGGTCAGGGTGAATCACTGACTCCAGGACAGACCTGACCCGGTTGGCAATGACCTTGGCCAGGATTTTGTAGTCCACGTTCAAAAGTGAAATGGGACGCCAATTCTTAATTTCTTCCCTCTCCCCCTTCCTCTTGTAAATGAGGGTGATGATGCCCTTCCTCATGGACTTGCACATTTCCCCTGCCCGAAGCGCACTATTGTACACCTCCAGCAGGTCCTGGCCGACCAGGCCCCACAGAGCGGAATACAGCTCGACCGGTAAGCCGTCGCTTCCGGGAGTCCTATTCCTCTGCAAGGACTGGGGGGCTCTGGCCAGCTCGTCCAGGGATATCGGCCGGTCCAGCCACTCCCTCATGCCGTCGTCTAAGACCTCCGTGAAAGACGACAGGAACGACTTGGAGGCCGTGCTGTCCGTGGGCTTCATGTCATACAGTCCGGCATAGAAGGATCTGCTGATCCTCAAAATGTCGGGTCGAGACGACGTCACCGAGCCATCGTCCTCCTTCAGCCGGCTAAGCACAGAGCTCTCTTTGTGCACCTTCTGAAAGAAGAAACGTGAGCACGTCTCGTCCTGCTCCACGGTGCGGACCCTGGACCGGAAGATTATCCTGGAGGCCTCCGCGGCGAAGAGCGAGGCTTGCTGGCCCCTCACCTCGCGGAGGTCCTCCGTGACATCGACCCCCATGAACTGGAGAAGGAGCAGGTTCTACACCCTTTTCTGGAGTCGCGACAGCTTTCCCTGCCTCTCTCTCACCTTCCGAACACCCTTGAGGACAAAGAACCTCTTGATATTCTCCTTCACCGTCTCCCACCAGTCGCCCGGAGACTCAAAGTGGGGTTTCACAGTTCTCCAACCGGCGTACTCCCTCTTAAGCTCCTCGACGTTCTCTGGGGTCAACAGAGTTGTGTTGAGCTTCCACGTCCCCTTGCCGGCCGGCTGGTTGTCCTGTAAGTGACAGTCGGCCAACAGGAGGCAGTGGTCAGAGAAGAACACCGGCTCGACGCCGGTGGACCTGACCGAGAACATCCGTGACACAAACAGGAAGTCTATCCTTGAGCAGATAGACCAGTCTGGCCGCGACCAGGTGTACCTCTGCTGCGCTCCGTCTGCAGGGGTGCTGAAGACGTCGAGCAGCTTGGCGTCCTTCACCGTGCCCATCAGGAATCTGGACGTGACGTCCAGTTGAATCCCCCCACCCGCTGTCCCCACGCCGGATCTTCCATCTGCATCGATGATGCAGTTGAAGTCTCCGCCTAGGATGACCGGCCTGGATGTAGCCAGCAGGGGTGGAAGCCGCTGCAGGACGGCCAACCGCTCATTCCGTACCGCTGGGGCGTACACGTTGATCAGCCTCAGGGGAGCATTCCTGTAGGTGATGTCAGCCACTAGGAGGCGACCCCCCACCACCTCCTGAACTCGAGAGATGGTGAAGTCGCGCCCCTGCAGCAGAATAGCCAGGCCCGAGGAGCGACAGTCGCTACCCCCCGACCAGATCGAAGGCCCACAGGTCCAGGCGCCGGACCATTTCCCGTACCTGCCGAGGTGCGGTATCCCGCACTCCTGCAGAAACAGGAGGTCCGCCTTGATGGTGGTCAGGTAGGCCAACGTGGACACACATCTCGCGGTTGACTTGACGCTGTGCACATTAATGCTCGCAATTCGTACCCCCATTGTGGGCAGTGACCACAGTACCCTCCCCAAGTCCAAGGTCCAGCCCCTCCATCTGTCCCTTCATGCCCATTGCCCGGGCTAACTGCTGGACGCTCTCCGGGCTCAGGAAACCGTCCGTGCTGCCTTCCGGGTGGCATCCCCCTGTCAGGGGTGCGGAGGCAGGAGGGTCTGGCTCCGGGTCAGGCTGGGGACGCGCTGTTTCCTCCTTCCCGCCTGGAAGTTCCGGGAGGCCCTCCAGTGCTCCAGCGGCACTTGACTGGGTGTCGGAGTGAGCCTCAGGACACCTCCCATCACCTGGAAGCGGGGTGCTGCTTTCCTTCCCCCTCGAGACCTTTAACGTCTGCTTCAGGTGGGCCCTCTCCGAATCCTCCTCGTCAGAGGAGCTCTTATAGCCCCCCTGTAGCTGCCTCTTCCCGCCTGATGGTTGCGGTTCCTGGGCCCGTCGACGCACCTTCCTCCTCGCTTTCCGGACTGTTGTCCACTCCCCGGGTCGCCTGTCGCCGCCTCCATCGACTCCGGGTTGTCGGGGGGAATCGGAGCCTGCAGGGGCGCTTTGCTGGCCTCGGGCCCATCCTGCGGGGCTGGGCCCTCCTGCACGGCCTGGCCCTCCTGCACATTAGTGGGGTCCTTGCTGGGCCCTGGTGCCTTCCTCTCCTCCGGGGGGGGCTGGCCCCGCATTGCCCCTGCCGGCGACCTGGGCGTAGGTGGTCCCCCGCCGCGGGTATGCCCTATAGAGGTGGCCCGCTTCCCCGCAAAGGTTGCAGCTTTTCTCTTGGGGGCAATCCTTTGCAAGGTGTCCCTCCTCCCTGCAGATGGTGGCTTTGCAGTCGGCCGCCATGTGACCTGACCGACCACAGGCATGGCAGACTTTAGGTTGCCCTGCATAGGTCAGGTAGCCCCTGCTCCCGCCGATCGCGAAGCTGGACGGTGGGTGTGCGACATTCCCGTCTGCGCCCATCCTCAGCGTCACCTTGACTTGCCTCTTACTGGTCCAGATGCCAAAGGGGTCCACGATGTCAGTTAGGTCCCCTTCCACCTTCACATACCTTCCGAGGAAGGTCAGGACATCAACTGCTGGCACATGCGGGTTGTACATGTGTACAGTCACCGTACGGCTCCTCTGCGTTGGCATCACAAACAGCGGGACAGCGGTCGATACAGAGAGGGGGCCCTCACCTCCTTTCTCCTTGAAAACCTCCAGGAAGCGCTCGCAAAGCTTGGCACTCCGGAAGGTCACATCATAAAAACCTCCTCCGGGGAAATCCTGCAGGCAGTAAATGTCCGCAGCAGCGAACCCACAACAGTCCAACAGGACGCTCTTCACGAAGAAGGTGCGGTCCACAGGTGCACCTTCATCCACCTTCTTCATGGAAACACAGATGGTGTTCTGGACCCCCTGACCTGGGGCACGAGCACTTGCCGCAGCCATCGTTGCAGGTTGGCTGCTCCCCTGAACCAGCGTTAGGCCGAAGCCAGCATTAAGATCCACTGGTCGCAAGGGTGCACAGCCAACCCGACGTCCTCCTTTCACCTCCAAGACAGCACTCTCCTCCTCTAGGTCCACAAGAGAGTAGGTCTTTATTGTGTTCGAGATGTAAGCTAGTTCATTGAGCTTGCCGGTTTGTTCCCAGATGTTTTGTCACCATACTAGGTAACATCATCAGTGAGCTTCCGACGAAGCGCTGGTGTTATGTCCCGCTTTCTATTTATCTGGTTAGGTTTCCTTGGGTTGGTGATGTCATTTCCTGTTCTTTTTCTCAGGGGATGGTAGATTGGCTCCAGATCAATGTGTTTGTTGATGGAATTTCGGTTGGAATGCCAGGCTTCTAGGAATTCTCGTGCATGTCTCTGTTTGGCTTGTCCTAGGATGGATGTGTTGTCCCAATCAAAATGGTGTCCTTCCTCATCTGTATGTAAGGATACGAGTGATAGTGGGTCATGTCGTTTTGTGGCTAGTTGATGTTCATGTATCCTGGTGGCTACCTTTCTGCCAGTTTGTCCAATGTAATGTTTGTCACAGTTCTTGCAAGGTATTTTGTAGATGACGTTCGTTTTGTTTGTTGTCTGTATAGGGTCTTTTAAGTTCATTAGCTGCTGTTTTAGTGTGTTGGTGGGTTTGTGGGCTACCCTGATGCCAAGGGGTCCGAGTAGCCTGGCAGTCATTTTGGAAATGTCTTGGATGTAGGGGAGAATGGTTATGGTTTCTGAGCCCGTTTTGTCTGTCTGTTTGGGTTTGTTGCTGAGGAATCGTCGGACTGTGTTCATAGGGTACCCATTCTTTTTGAATACGCTGTATATGCGATTTTCCTCTGCTCTGTGTAGTTCCTCTGTGCTGCAGTGTGTGGTGGCTCGTTGGAATAATGTTCTAATGCAGCTTCGTTTGTGGGTGTTGGGATGGTTGCTCCTGTAGTTCAGTATTTGGTCCGTATGTGTTGTTTTCCTGTAGACGCTGGTTTGAAGTTCCCCATTGGCTGTTCGCTCTACTGTGACATCTAGGAATGGCAGTTTGTTGTTGGTTTCCTCCTCTTTTGTGAATGTTATGCCAGTAAGGGTATTATTGATGGTCTTGAAGGTTTCCTCCAATTTGTTTTGTTTAGTGATGACAAAGGTGTCATCCACATAGCGGACATAGGATGAAAGGCAGGATTCTTGGCAGTGTGGAGGAACAGTGGGATCTTGGTGTTCAAGTGCATAGCTCCCTCAAAGTTGCCACCCAGGTAGATAAGGTTGTTAAGAAAGCATACGGTGTTTCAGCTTTCATTAACAGGCGGATTGAGTTTAAGAGCCGCGAAGTTATGCTGCACCTCTATATATCCCTGGTGAGACCACACTTGGAATATTGTGTCCAGTTCTGGTCACCCTATTATAGGAAAGATGTGGAGGCTTTGGAGAGGGTGCAAAGGAGGTTTACCAGGATGCTGCCTGGACTGGAGGGCTTGTCTTACGAGGAGAGGTTGACTGAGCTCGGACTTTTCTCTCTGGAGAGAAGGAGGAAGAGAGGTGACCTGATTGAGGTGTACAAGGTAATGAGAGGCATGGATAGAGTTGATAGCCAGAGACTTTTCCCCAGGCCAGGATTGACTGCCACGAGGGGTCATAGTTTTAAGGTGTTAGGTGGAAGGTATATAGGAGGCTTCAGAGGGAGGTTCTTTACCCAGAAAGTTGTGAGCGCATGGAATGGTTTGCCAGTGGTAGTGGTGGAAGCAGAGTCATTAGTGACATTTAAGCGACTGCTGGACATGCACATTGACAGCAGTGAATTGAGGGGAATGTAGGTTAGGTTATTTTATTTTTGGATTAGGATTATTCCACGGCACAACATCGTGGGCCGAAGGGCCTGTACTGTGCTGTACTTTTCTATGTTCTAATGTCCATTGACGTTATTTGGTGGGTGGAACTGAGAAATAGTAAGGGGATGGTCACCTTAGTGGGATTGTATTATAGGCCCATCAGTAATCAGTGAGAAAGTGAAGAGCAAATATTTACGGAGTTTGCAAATAGGTGTAAGAATAGTAGGATCGTACATAGACGGGGACTGCCATCGTGTCAGGGTTTGGATGGAGAGGAATTTATTGAGTGGGTCACTTTCTGGCCAGTCTCTGCAATGCTCAGCCCCCACACTCTGCACCATTGCCTGGATATCGACTATTCCATTGGCTGCTCTGCATTTTCAATCCCACTGTTTGGGCACTTGGGGTCCCGGGCCCCGCCCTCTTGCCACGCCCCTCCACATGCCCCGCCCCCCGCCCCCGCCACGCCCCTCACGTGCTTCGCCCTGTGCTCTCGCCCCGCCCTCGGCCCCCACACTTCTCGTGCCGTCTCTGTCCGACAAGCCCCGCCCAATTCCAGACCCCGCCCCCACCTGCCGCCATGTTGGTGCCGTTGCGCGCGCTCTCTCTCCGGTTTTACCGGCTAATGTCGGCCTCCCGCCCGGAGCCAAGGGTGGCAGTGGTCAGTGTCCGCGGGAGGGGGGAGGAGGTGGTCAGTGTCCGCGGGAGGGGGGAGGAGGTGGTCAGTGCCCGGGCCCCTCGGGGGGGGGAGGAGGTGGTCAGTGTCCGCGGGAGGGGGGAGGAGGTGGTCAGTGTCCGCGGGAGGGGGGAGGAGGTGGTCAGTGCCCGGGCCCCTCGGGGGGGGAGGAGGTGGTCAGTGTCCGCGGGAGGGGGGAGGAGGTGGTCAGTGCCCGGGCCCCTCGGGGGGGGGAGGAGGTGGTCAGTTTCCGGGCCCGTCGGGGGGGGGAGGAGGTGGTCAGTGCCCGGGCCCCTCGGGGGGGGAGGAGGTGGTCAGTGCCCGGGCCCCTCGGGGGGGGGAGGAGGTGGTCAGTTTCCGGGCCCCTCGGGGGGGAGGGAGAGGAGCGGGTCAGTGCCCGGGCCCCCGGGCGGGGGCTGTGGGCCTGGTGTTTGTCCGCGGTGTGTCCTTGACCCGAGTGTCTGTCCCACCTGCAGGTCCTCTCTGGATGTGGAGTTTTTGATGGATCAGAAATTCACGAGGCTTCAGCGTAAGACCATTTTACACAAAAATTAACCTCATCTCAAACACAAACTGCCAGAGATAATCTCCTCCACCATCTAACCCTGTGCTGTCCCTGTCCTGGGACTGTTTGATGGGGGACAGTGTAGAGGAAGTTTATATCTATCCCTGTACTGGGAGTGTTTGATGGAGGGGAACAGTGTACAGGGAGCTTCACCCTGTATCTAATCCTGTGTGCTTGTCCGTGTCCTGAGAGTGTTAGATGAAGTCAGTATAGAGGGAGCATTAAAAACCGAAAGAACTGCGGATGCTGTAGATCAGGTACAAAAATAAAGCTGCTGGAAAAGCCCAGCAGGCCTGGCAGTATCTGTGAAGTAAAAATCAGAGTGAACATTTTGGATCCAGTGACCCTTCCTCAGAACTTCATTCAGTATCTAATCCTGTGCTGTGCTGTCTGGACTCTGGTGTCCAATCCAGGTGAATTAATTTGATTTGTTGTGATTTAGGATTTTGGTTCACCTGAGTCGTGGAGGGGCTGAGTTCCAGGTTTATGCTCCTGACATCCCGCAGATGCACGTTGTGGATCACGTGAAGGGTGAGCCTGCTGGCGATAGCCGGTGAGTTAGTTGTGGACTGTGTGTACAGTCTGAACACTGAGGGTCGGGAAATGCCTGTGTACTGAGTGTATGTTGTTTATGGTCATGTTTCTGAGCCTGATCTAGAGGGGCCTGTGGTCTTGTGGCTCTCCATACCACCCCAGGGTGATAAATAACCCAGTAGAATGTGCCATAATCATGAAGTTGGCTGTATAAAGAAACACAATGTGCTGGAGATCCTCTGGAGGTCTTGTAGCTGCTGTAGAGAGAAGCAAAGTTATCATTTCAGATTGATGGAGTGTTACTAGATCGGCAAACCCTGAGAAATGGAACATGTCAAACCAGGCAAACAACACTGAGGAGGCTCCAAAGGGATAATTCTTTGGTGGCTTGGTGGGGAGGTGAGATTACTTGACAAGTGTGTCAATCATGAAGATGATAAAATTGAAATGGCGCAGAAAAGGAAATGAATCCAGTGTCTGATTGATAGGAATGTCATGGAGTCTGTGTATAACGGCGTTTGCAGGAGAACAGAGTAGTGAGTGGAAAAACGAAGATCATGGGGGTACTCAGCATCAAGGTCAGCATGTAAAAGGAGCACCTGGCGTTTCAAGCATTGAAGGCAAGGTCATGGATTAAACATGGGGGCAAGGGGAGGCTTTGATTAAAACAGAGGGGGATTCGGAAGGTCACGGATTAAAAACAAAGAGGTTCTAGTTCTCCTGCAAACGCCGTTATACACAGACTCCATGACATTCCTATCAATCAGACACTGGATTCATTTCCTTTTCTGCGCCATTTCAATTTTATCATCTTCATGATTGACACGTTTGTCATGTAATCTCACCTCCCTACCAAGCCAAAGAATTATCCCTTTGGAACCTGCTCAGTGTTGTTTGCCTGGTTTGACGTGTTCCATTTCTCAAGGTTTGCCGATCCAGTAGGGTCAAGGGCAGGGTAAGATGCTCCAGCCCTGGAGTGGCACAAGGTGAAGTGAATCCCAGTATAGCGCAATTTACCTTGTTGCTGCAAAGTGCCAGTGAAGAGCAGTCTGGAGGCTGGAGTGATGTGGGACAAACTGTTGGACTTGGGCCTGGTGCCACGTGCTGAACTGCTGCTTTTTGGAACTCTTGACCAGACTGTAATATAAATCCCTTTCACAATGTTATAACTACCTTATTCCTAACACATTCTCAGACAATGTAAGTGGCGCTTATGCTTTCCTTTTAATCCTCTTTTGAATAACAACATTGTATTTTCTTACTGGAGTACAAGTGACAATAAAGCATATTCTATATTCCATTCTACTCTATAAAGTGGAGAGGATCCAGGATGGTCACGGAAGTATAACAGAGGAGGGTCACAGATTAAAATGGCAAGAGGAGGGAGGAAATGTAGTAGCAGTAAGTTGAGGGACCCTTGGATGTCTAGGACAATTCGGGACTGGACAAGGAAGAAGAGAAAGGCTTTTAGCAATTCAGCTACGAAATAGAGGAATACGGGAAGAGCTGGAGGCCATTTAAGAAAGCAATTAGAAGAATGAAAAGGAGGCAGAAGAAAGAACTTGAGAACAAGATTAGGGAGAATCCTGCGATATTTTACAAATACTTTAAAGGGAAAAGGTCAGCCATGGAAAGGGTAGGCCCATTAGGGACTAAGGGGGCAAACTGTGTGTGAAACCACAGGATATTGGAAAGATGTTAAATGAATACTTCTCTTCAGTCTTCACTCTGGAAAAGGATAACGTAAGTGCAGAATTCAGGGAAAGGGATTTGACGTAGAAAATGGGGAGGTATTAGAAATTCTGTCAGCGTAACCTCTTTCTGTTGAACTCTCCTGGAAGAATATCCCACTGCTGATCTCTGCCATCCTAAACCCAGGTACTGGGACGCAACGTATCATTTACCATACCTGGAGTCACATCTGCAGCTATAGAAATGCCCATCTGTTTCTGTACTCAGTGTGTCCCCCTACCAGTACTCCTGTTCCATTCTTCTCTTCTGCAGCTGGGCCTACTGCTTGCTTTACTGCTGTAAAAATCCACCGCTGTCACCAGCACCACAATAGGAAATAATCAACCTGAGCACCTGCTACACCACCTGACCGCTACCCTTGGACTGTTACCCATTGTTTAAATGCCTGCACGATCCCTGCTCTATATCTGCTATTGACGTAGTCCTCTGCCTCACAGCGGCACTGCAATGTGACTCAGCCACCACTTAAGCTCCAAAACCAGAAGCTCAGATTTCTTCAGGCAGTGACACTTGCTGCATATGTGCTTGTCTAGCTCATGTGAAGTATCCATGTCTTACCACATGTACAGTATGGACATTGAGTGGCTCAACTGTCTTCTGTAGGGTGGCGCGGCCAAGTGGCTCCTTGGTTAGCACTTCTGCCTCGTAGTGCTAGTATTCCAGGTTCGATTCCACCCTCTGGTAACTATCGGTGTCGAGTTTGCGCATTTTCCCCGTGTCTGCATGGGTTTCCTCCAAGTGCTCCGGTTTGCTGCCACAGCTTGATGTGCAGGTGGTTTTGCCATGCTAAATTGCCTGTGGTGAGCAGGGATGTGCAGGTTAGGTGGATTAGCCATAGTAAATGCAGGGTCAGGACACAGGGGCTAGATCTGCATGGGATACTCTTTGAATGACCTGCTCCCACACTGTCAGGATTCCATGATTCTGTAATTTAAGCTTAAACTAGGCCAAGCAGTAGCAGTAATTTCGGGCACAGACTAAATGAGGAAATTAAAGTTGCAGGTAACAAGGGTCATGTAGTCATGAGGGATTTTTGATCAATGTGTAGGCAGTAAACCAAACTGACAGCAATGTTGTAGGGAGTCAGTACCTGGAAATGAAAGTTTTCTACCACAGTGTGCTGAGGTACCAATCACAGAGCAGGCTATGTTAGATTCATTGTGTTTTCTCTTTCTCCCCCTTAGTAATCCTTACATCCTTAACACCCCATCCTCCTTCGCTGTCTGCCATCACCTGCCTTACCCATGACCTCTTTTCCCATCTTATCTGCATCCTCTCTGCCTGTTTCCAGTTGTTGCTCCATTCTCGTCTCACCTTTCTGTGGTGATATTTTTTGTGAACTGTTCAGACTCCCCCTCTCTCTCAGGAATGTTCTGGCTGAATCAGCCCGGATTGCTCGTGGTAAAATCATGGACCTTGCCCAGCTGAATGCCCAGGACCATGATGCTGTTATCTTCCCTGGAGGTTTTGGTGCAGCCAAGAATCTGTGAGTATGACAGTCTGAGTGGCTTGTTAATGAATCAGCAGATGACAGACACGTGCTGGGGCTGGCGATAGCTGCTTGCAATGGGTTTTGTGAGGTCTGTGGTAGGGGAAAGGCGGGAGACACAAACTGGTCATTGATATCGGTAACTTTGTGCTCAAGTGCCAAGTCTAAAACAATCAGCTTGAGTGATAGAAGGACACTTGACAAAGAAATAGCTGTAAATGGGTAGGATTAGTTGAAACAACAGATGCATGGCTGCAGGATGACCAGGCATGGGAAATGAATATTCAGACGTTTTCAGTTTTAGAAAGGACAGAGAAAAAGGAAAGTGAGGTGGCATTGCTGATTAAAAAGAAAACTAATGTGAGTGAAAATAATGGGATTGCTGCATTGTTGGAGGGCCAGCGCTGAAGGAGCGCCACACTGTCGGAGGGTTGGTACTGAGGGAGCACCGCACTGTGGGAGGGTCAGCGCTGAGGGAGCGCCAAGCTGTCACTTTTGTGATTTTTAATTATATGTGCTTCCATTCTGGAAGTTATGATGTGTAGTATATGCTGATTGCAGCAGTGAGAATGACCTATTTCTGTTGCACCCCCAGCTCAACCTTTGCCAAGGATGGGAAGGATTGCAAAGTCATCCCTGATATTGAACGTGTCCTTAATGAGTTCCACAAGGCGTGCAAGCCTATCGGGTAAGATCACAGTGGTTAGTAGTGGGAACAGTTATAGGACAGGGTTAATGTGTGACTGGGAGAGAGCTGGATTAGCAACAGTCGAGATAATCAGTAACAGGGCGGTGGGAAGAAGAGGGATTACTGAATGACAGTGTGAGGGAGCTGGATTAACATCAGTTGGCTGTTTGAAATACGCGTGGTGACCCTGAAACAGAATCAGATAGTGAGTTTAACATTGCCATTTGAATGCAGTGGGATGAGTTTAATATTTGTTCCAGTCTAATACAGGTTAAAAATGGGCATGAGTGCCCTGCTCCAGTCGTGACGGAAACTGCGGATGCTGTAAATCAGAAACAAAACAGGAGTTGCTGGGAATGCTTAGCAGGTCTGGCAGTATCTGAGAAGAAAAAAAAAATCAGAGTCAGTGTTTCAGGTCCAGTGAATTGAGGAAGGGTCATCAAACCCAAAA
Source organism: Stegostoma tigrinum (assembly GCF_030684315.1). Classification (NCBI taxonomy): domain Eukaryota; kingdom Metazoa; phylum Chordata; class Chondrichthyes; order Orectolobiformes; family Stegostomatidae; genus Stegostoma; species Stegostoma tigrinum. Next base: position 1,842,178 of record NC_081365.1, read on the forward strand.
CGTTAACGCTAAGATAATAAAATGTGAGGCTGGATGAACACAGCAGGCCAAGCAGCATCTCAGGAGCACAATGCTTGGCCTGCTGTGTTCATCCAGCCTCACATTTTATTATCTTGGAATCTCCAGCATCTGCAGTTCCCATTATCTCTGATACTACGTTAACGCTAATTTTTTTCTTCTCAGATGCTGCCAGACCTGCTGAGCATTTCCAGCAACTTCTCTTTTTGCTCCAGTCGTGATGGAGCTACTGTTTCTCCCTCTGATATTCCAGGTTGTGTTGCATCGCTCCTGTGCTGGCTGCTAAAGTCCTACCTGGAGTAGAGGTCACTGTTGGTCACGAAGATGAGGAAGGTGGGAAATGGCCATATGCTGGAACAGCAGCAGCTATTAATGCAATGGGAGGCAAGCACACTGTTCATGACGTCAATATATCCTTCACTGCAGCTTCTGCATACTTACGGACTGGTCAGGAGGAAACACCTTGTGGGCAGACAAAGAGTCTGGCTGCTTGGGGTAGAGTGTGGCTGGGCACTGAGGGGCTGGGTAAGACTGGACTCTCGGACAGTGGTTCTGTACTCTGTGGGATGGGGTGGACTGGGTGCTGTCCCTATGCCTGCTCAGTTGGTTTCTTTAACATGTTCTTCTCACTCTGCCCACGTGGATCATCAGAATCGGGTAGTGACCACTCCTGCCTTTATGTGTGAAACGAAGCTGCATCATGTCTTTGATGGGATTGGCGAGATGGTGCAACAAGTCCTGAAGCTCACAGGGAAATGAGGCCATCGCTCACGATCAGTTGTGTTGGTGTGTAAGGCTTATGTGGGTGCAGGAGTTTGTATGTGTGTCTGTCTTGGGGGTGTTAGAAAATGTGTGTGTGTCTGACCAGGGGAAGAGTGGGACAAAGTCTCTGGCTTTGAATGGTGTTTTTGTGATCATTCTGATTGGATGGAGATTCCATGCGAGACCATCAGGGACACTATTACAGCGTGATCTTCCTTTGAAAGTACATGATTGGACATCTTGTAGATCACTTGTACATGTGTGCGATTGATCACTATAGCTGTATGAATGTTGCTATACTGATTACATGGCAATAGATCACTGACGTTTCTGTTTGCAGAAATAATCAATTGAGGCAGGGCTTTAGAGTTTGCGATTTCAGTTTTATTAAATCTGATGATCATGCAAATCTGAGTCTGTCGAATTCATTACGTCGACCAGAGTCTGGCGGCCCCAGCGGGAACCGGGAATCCCAGGAGAGGAGGGAAGGAAGTATTGGTAGGGGGCTGATTTTTCCAGGTGTCTGGCAGCAGGGTTATCCATGTTCAGGAGCATAATACAGGCTCATCCTGAGCTTATCAGACGGGTTCTCAGATCAATTACGAACATCAACTGACATCCAGATTCCACATACCACACTAACTGCCTTCCACCGGTAAATGCCAGTTTGGCACTTTCAATCCTTCCCATTCGCCCTCCCACTCCCAACCAGATAAACGTTGGATTCTTTCTCATTTGAGGTGGTGAATTGTGTGGTATAAATGTTACTTGCTACTTGTCAACCCAAGTCTGGATATTGACCAGGCATTGGTCCATTTGAACATGAACTGCTTCAGTACCTGAGGAGCCATGATTGGTGCTGAATGTTGTTTAATCGTCGGTGAACATCCACACTTCTGACCTTTATGATGGAGGCAGGGTTATTGATGAAGCAGCTGAAGATGGTTGGGACGAAGACACTACCCTGAGGAACTCCTGCAGAGATCTGGAGCTGAGATGACTGACCTCCAAAACCACCATCTTTCTATGTGCCACATATGACTCCAACCATCTGATACCCATTGATTCCAGCTTTGCTAGGGCTTCTTGATGCCACACTTGGTGGAATGTGGAATTGATGTCAAGGGCTGTCACTCTTACTTCCCCTCTGGAATTCAGTTCTTCTGTCAGTGTTTGAACCAAGGCTGTAATGAGGCCAGATTCTTGTTGAATAAGTGCCACTTCTATAAAGCTGCAACGTGACCAGCCAGTTTTTAAACTCAGTGCCCCGGCCGATGAAGGTAAGCATGCCATGTAACTTGTTGACTACCTTCTCCACCTGCGTTGCCACCTTCAGTGACCTATGTACCTGTACACCCAGATCCCTCTGCTTATTAGTACTCATAAGGGTTCTGCCAATTTCTGTATATTTTCCATCTGGATTAGACCTCACATTTTTCCAGACTCTTGATGACTCCCTTCATCATTTCACTGATGAACTACACCTCATTCACTCAGCCTTGACCTTTCTCTGCTCCAATTTCCTATTCTTGTCAAAACATGATTGTGGACAGTATTGTGTAATTGCATGTATGGTCTCTTCACCCATTCTTTTTAGCTGTGTACCTGTCTCTCCTCCTCCTTCTTCACCTTCACTCTATTCTCGCCCTGACCATTGTGGGCGAATGAAATTTCACACTTTCGGGCAGTGAATGTTGAGCAGAATTCATTCACCTCAGTGGAAGTGGTTTGAAAGCTCAGGTTGGTAGCCCTGAACGTGCCTAAAGATTTGTAGTGTTTTGCAGACTGTTGAGCTGTGGACAGCTAAACTGATCCTAGAACATAAGTGTGCTGTAGCTGGAGTACTGAATGCTGTCTGGTTGCTGCACTATAGGAAGGATGTAACTATGCTGGAGAGGATACAGAGGAGATTCACCAGGGTGTTCCCTGGGATGGAGTGATTCAGCTGGATAGGCTGAGTTTATTTTTCTTAGAGCAGAGAAGGCTGAAGAAGGTGTACAGAACTATGAGGAATAAAGGGCAGACAGGGAGAAACATTTCTCCTTAGCAGAGAGGTCACAGTTGTGGGTTTGTGGAACTCTATCTGAAAGGGTGGTAGAGGCAGGAACCCTCAAGATATTTAACAGCTATCTAGATGAGCACATGAAATGCAAAAACATACAGGGCTATAGGCCCAGTGCCAGAAAATAGAATTACAATAGATGGGTATTTGTTGTCCAGAGTGACCCAGTGGTCTGAAGAGCTTCTTTGTGCTGTAAATATCATCTTGAAGTCGAACAGAATGTGAGACCAACTAAGCATTTGCTCGGAAATTTGCAGTTGCCCTCAAGTCGAATCTGAAATACAAGATAGAGGAGCTGGGAAGAAAAGGAGTAATCAAGTAACAGTGGGGGGAGGGAGAAAAAAAACCTCCTGGAAAGCCAAGTGTGCGCATCTGTGTAAAGGACCTCCATAAGGCCTTGAAGAGATCTCACCACTCCATGCCAAGTGTTGAAGAAACCTTGACACGACGTGCTTCTGAATTGAAGTGTATGTGGAGAAAATCGGAGTATGGAATTGAAATAGATCAGCTATGATCACATTGAATTTTACCATTGCAGAAATTTTTTTTTTAATAAAAAATCTAGAATAAAAAGCTAGTCTAATGCTGACCATGTCACCACTGTCTATTGTAAAAACCCAGCTGGTTCACTAATGTCATCTATGAAAGGATATCTACATATGACCCGCAGCCATGTGGCTGACTGTACAACAGGGATGAACAATAAATGATGGTTTTCCCAGTAACAGTCATATCCCATGTACAAATGATAAAGATATCCAGCAATGAATTTGCTTTATTTGTAATCAGAATGTGAACCTGTATGGAAACAAGATAATAAAGTGTGAAGCTGGATGAACACAGCAGGCCAAGGAGCATCTCAGGAGCACAAAAGTTGACGTTGCAGGCCTAGACCCTTCATGCTGCTAAGGATACACATTCTGTGATACCTCTGACCATATGTTTCGAAGGTGGTGCGACAATAGGGTGCAAGGTGGAGCTTGTCCACTCTGTCCGTTACTTTTTACCCTTGTCTTTATTTCCTTTTTCTTGCCTCCTCTTTTGTTGACCACCTGGCGTCAGAACTCCCTGCAACAGACCCCCCCCATCTTGGTGCCTTGTGGTCTCTGACCTCGGAAACCCTGGCCTCTGAGTTTGCGGCCATGGATCTTGCACCTCCGGATCTCTTGGCCTCCACACTGACCTGACAAGGCTCTATCCTTTCGGCCTGGCGTTGAGGTGTCCCTGCCCAGCATGGCAGTGTCTCGGGCCGGCATGGAGTCTGCTTGGCCAACTGTGGACTCAACTTGGACTTGAGGTGATTCCAGAGCAATCCACTGGCTTTGTGATCCCTGAGGTGAAGGCTGATGCAGCCTGGAGTCAAGTCCCAGTGCAGATAGGAACTCGGTGCTAATATGGACTGGGGTGGAAGCACGTACTGAACTGTTCTTTCCCATTGTATAAGTTATTGCTAAAACTTGCAATGTTTGTCTTTTTACTTCTGTTTTTCTAAGAACTTTAACTGAAGAAGCTGTACCTAAGGACCCTGTACTAAGATGGCACTGTAAGCAGTGACTTATACACTTTTCATTGTGCTCATTCGATCACTCTATGGCCCATTTATTGTTGCTGTCTATATTCTAATGCTCTTATCCACCCCGTTCCTCTGCCCCATCCACTTTCTGATGCCAGCGTCTGCTGTTTAATACCCCTGTCTGTTCTTTGATGCCCTATTCACTACCCTCAGTAATCGAATCATACAGCATGGAAACAGACCTTTGGACTAATGAGTCCACACTGACCAGATATCCTAATCTGATATAGTCCATTTGCCAGCATTTGGCCCATACCCCTCTAAACCTTTCCTATTCATGTAACCCATCCAGATGCTTTTTAAATATTGTAATTGTACCAGTGTTCATCACTTCCTCTGGCAGCTCATTCCATGCATGCATCACCCTCTGTGTGAGAAATTTATCCCTCAGGTCTGTTTAAAATTTTTCGCTTTTCACATTAAACCTATGCCTCTCTAGCTTTAGACTCCTCTACCCTAGGAAGAAGACCTTGGCTATCCACCCTATCCATGTCCCTCATGATGTTATAAATTCCTGTAACTATTCAGCCTTTCCCTGCACCCTCTCAAGTTTAACAACATGCATCCTACGGAAAGGTGACCAGAATTGTACACAGCATTATAAATGTGGCATTACCAATATCCTGTATAGCTGCAGCATGATGTCACAACTCTTAAACTCAATGTTCTGACTAGTGAAGACAAGTGTGCTAAACACCTTCTTCACCAACCTGTCTATTTGCAACTCCACTTTCAACAAACTTTACACCAGCACCCCCAGGCCTCCGTGTTCTGCAACACTCCGCATTAACTATAAGTCATGCTCTGGCTTGCCTTTCCAAAATGAAACACCTCACATCTATCAAACTAAAACTACATTTGCCACTCATTGGCCCATCTTATCAAGATTCTAGTGTACATGAGCTAATCATCTTCACTGTCCTCTACACCACCTATTTCACGCTAATTCTGTTCACTGCCCCTGTCCACACATATATGTGACTATTCACAGATTCCCTGGCACAGTCTTTGATGCCCTGGCCCCAGTTCACTCTCTAATATGCCTGTTCCTGTAAACTGCCATCAGTCCGCACTCCTCTCCACTGTCCCATCCACTCTCTGATGTTTCTGTCAATTGACTGCCTTGGTCCACACTCTGCCCCTGTGTACTGTCCTGTTCTCTTTCTAATACCTCTGTCTGCTATCCCTGCCCACTCTCTGATGATCCTGCCCATTGCCCTGTATGCTGTCCTTGATCACTCACGGGTGCCCCATCCATTGCTCTCTGTCCACTGTCTTCTCTCTGCTATCTAGTAGCCCAGTGACTGGCCTTTATTGCCTCGCTGGTGTTTCTGTCCACTCTGAAATGATCCTGTCTTGTCACTGTCTGCCGTTTGCCCATTGCTTGCTATGCCTTTCATTCAATGCAATTTGGCAGCTGCACCTTGTTTTGACTCAGGTCATATCTGGTGATACCAGAGCTGTGGAATCTGGAATTATTGGAGAGGAGTCTGAGGCTCAGCTCAAAATGGTGTCTTACACAGCTATAGACCTCGTCGTAATTTTTTCACTGAGACCCTCATTCTGCCTGGACATGTGGGTGTGGGCTGCTGCACCATGACTTATTATAAGCTGTGTAATGTCAGTGAGAGAACTGGGTAAAGATGAGCTGCCAAAACTATCCAGTCTCTCAACAATTGGAATGAAATCATAATGGTTGCAGGAGAATGTGAGATAGACATAAACAGTGTGATTAATTGTTCTTATTAAGAGCTTGGGATCAGTTTAGATTCGTTGGCTATGGTTGGTTTGCAAAGTAGTATGGGTTCAATTTCAGTGATAATGGGAACTGCAGATGCTGGTGAATCCAAGATAATAAAATGTGAGCCTGGATGAACACAGCAGGCCCAGCAGCTTCTCAGGAGCACAAAAGCTGACGTTTCGGACCTAGACCCTTCATCAGAGTCTGAGATGCTGCTGGGCCTGCTGTGTTCATCCAGCCTCACATTTTATTATCATGGGTTCAATTTCCATCACCTTCATATCATTGAAGGACTCTCCTTCTCAACCTCTCCCCCTTGTTGACTTCAGGATAAATCAGCACCAATCATTTGTCTCTAATGAGAGAGCAGCCCTATTGTCCGGGAAGACTGTGGTGATTTGATTAAGAGCTTGCTGTGTATGCTGGAGTGAATTCTCCCTGTGGAATGGAGCAATTAATAGCTCCAACCTTAATTTTATTTCAAGCAATGACCTCACAAATAACACAAACCTTAATGTTTCAGTCAGCATTTCCTCATTGCTAGTTATTCTGCTGTTTGGAGCTATGTCTCTCATTACTCTCTGCTCCCAATCTCAGAGTAGAGCAGATTTCTAACATGAACATAACGGGGATTAGGAGTGGCTGCAGTCTACTCACCCCCTTAACCCTGCTCATAAAGTCATGGCTGACTCCACTCAGCTGTTTCCTTATTACATTAGGGCAGTGATTATACTTTTAAAAGTACTTAATTTGTTGTAAACTACAAAACATCTGCTTGAAACAATCCATGCTCCCCCCTCTTTGCTGCTACATGATGACATGTTTAACCCACCTACAGCTTGCCTTCTATTTTGGTCCAGACATGGAGAGTAACTTTCCTAAACAAGGTCCATCAGCACCATTCTTTGGATGAAGGAATAGGAATGTGACATTTTACTCTTATCAGTTCACTCATGGCATGTGGGCTTCACTGGTTGGTCAGCATTTATTGCCTGTTCCTACTTGCCGTTGAGAACGTAGTGGAGAGCTGCCTTCTGCAGTATTCACAACAGAGTTCCTTGTGACGAGCTCCAAGCTATCGAATGGCATTTTTTAAAGTACTGCAGCATGAGAAATCCTTGTTAAACAGGCTCAGGACAGGCCAGGGTCCCTGTGCAGCTAATCTAATCCCCTCAGTATGGAAGTGAGTTTGCTCGCTGAGCTGGAAGGTTAGTTTTCAGACGTTTCGTCACCATACTGGGTAACTTCATCAGTGAGCCTCCGACGAAGCGCTGGTGTTATGTCCCGCTTTCTATTTATCTGGTTAGGTTTCCTTGGGTTGGTGATGTCATTTCCTGTTCTTTTTCTCAGGGGATGGTAGATTGGCTCCATGTCAATGTGTTTGTTGATGGAATTCCGGTTGGAATGCCAGGCTTCTAGGAATTCCAACCGGAATTCCATCAACAAACACATTGATTTGGAGCCAATCTACCATCCCCTGAGAAAAAGAACAGGAAATGACATCACCAACCCAAGGAAACCTAACCAGATAAATAGAAAGCGGGACATAACACCAGCGCTTCGTCGGAGGCCCACTGATGATGTTACCTAGAATGTGACGAAACGTCTGAAAACTAACCTTCCAGCTCAGTGAGCAAAGTCACATCCAGAACCTCAACCTGAGCTACAAATCTTCTCAAAACTCGCTATCCCCTCAGTATAATATATTGGATAGAATGATTGTAATGAGAGAGTAAGTTGGAATTCTTAAAATTGGATAAGTTAGCAGGGCCGGATGGATTGTTCCGTGGGATGTTGAAGGACGTCAGTGATGCTCTGAGGATTATTTTCCAATCTTCACCAGACACAAGTGGGGTGCCAGAGGACTAGAGGAATGCAAATGTGGTTCCGTTATTTAAAACGGAAATACCAAATAATTACAGGCCAGTTAGTTTAACTTTGGTGGTGGGCAATTTGTCAGAATCAATCCTGAGAGATCGGACAAACTGTTACTTGGAAAGGAATGGACTGGTCTGGGATAGTCACCATGGCTTTGTAAGGGAAAGTGATACCTTACTAATTTTGAACGAATTCCTTGAGGAAGTGATAAGGAGACTCGTTGAGGGTGGTGGAGTGAATGTTGTCTACGTGGATTTTAGTAAGGCATTTGATCATTCCCACACAACCCACTGGACCAAAAGGTAGAAGCCCACGGAATACAGGGTAATGTGTTGAATCGGATCCAAAGTTAGCTTAATAACAGGAAGCAAAGAGTAATGGCCGATGGCAGCCCTTAGGAATGGAAAGCTGTTTCACACGATGTTCCTCAGGGCTCAGTGCTGGGACTCCTCCTGCTTGTTTTATACATGAACGGTTTGGAGTTGAATGCAGGGAACACAATTGGGAAATTTGCAGAAGGCACCAAAGTTGGCCGTGTATCGGTTAGTGTAGAGGGCAGCTGTAAGCTCCAAAATGTACAGATGGGTTGTGGAGGGGGCAGGAAAGTGGCAGATGGAATTTAACTGATAAGTGTGAGGTAATACTTTTAGGGAGTAAAGGGGGAATGTGCAATAAATGGGAATATACTGAGAGGGGGAGAGGAAGTGAGAGATCTTGGTGTGAAAGTGCACATGTCCCTAAAGGTAGCAGTGCAGATAGATAAGGTTGTAAAGAATGAGGGTTTCTAATTTGTTGCAACAACATATTCACAGCGATTAAATTCACAAGGGAAGAAGAAAACAACAATGAACTTCCATTCCTGGATGTTAAAGTGGAACAATTAACAAATGGGGTGTTCCAAACCTCAACATACAGAAAAGCAACTCAAACAGATCAAATCCTGAACTTCCACAGCAACCACCCCAATGTCCACAAACAAAGCTGCATTAGGACACTTTAGGACACTATTTAGAGATAATGGGAACTGCAGATGCTGGAGAATCCAAGATAACAAGTGTGAGAAGCTGGATGAACACAGCAGGCCAAGCAGCATCTCAGGAACACAAAAGCTGACGTTTGGGACCTATACCCTCTGATGAAGGGTCTAGGCCAGAAACATCAGCTTTCGTGCTCCTGAGATGCTGCTTGGACTGCTGTGTTCATCCAGCTTCACACTTTGTTATCTTAGGACACTATTTAAATGGATCAGGATACACTGCAACACTCCAGAACTACGCAGGGAAGAGGAAGAAACTTATATAAAATCCTCGCTTTAAGCTGATATCCCCGCAACTTCATCTACAGTCGCCTACAAAACAGACAACAGGAGGACACAGTACAACTTAACACACTGAACATGCCATTTGTCAGGAACATATCACAAATATATCATACCACAAGCCCACAGCCTCTCTATGACAAACAAACACAACAACTAAAGACCCCATTCCCATAACATGCAGAATCAATCTGGATGTGAGTTTGCTGGCTGAGCTGGAAGGTTAGTTTTCAGACGTTTCATCACCATTCTAGGTAACATCATCAGTGAGCCTCTGACGAAGCGCTGGTGTTATGTCCTGCTTTCTGTTTTTCTGGTTATGTTTCCTTTGGTTGGTGATGTCATTTCCTGTTCTTTTTCTCAGGGGATGGTAGATTGGCTCCAAATCAATGTGTTTGTTGATGGAGTTCCGGTTGGAATGCTGAAATCAATGTGGTTTACAAAATACCATGCAATGACTGCCACAAACATTACATCGGACAGACAGGAAGGAAACTCACCATCAGAATACACGAACGTCAGCTAACAGCAAAACGGCACAATGAACTCTCCTTAATATCGGTACACTCAGACAATGAAGGGCACCAGTTTGCGACAAGGTAACCATCATAACCCAAGCCAAACATAGTCACACACAGGAACTCCTAGAGGCATGGTTCTCCACCCGTACTTCAATCAACAAGCACATTGAATCGGACCCCATTTACAAACCCATAGAGATCAAAACCGGAAATGACAGTACTCACCATTATGGACCGGACAGTATCAATTCCAAGTGGAGTAGAATAACATCGTTTCATCGGAGGCTTCACTGGATGATGTCACCTAGCATGGTGATGAAATGTCTGAACAAGAACAAGCCCAGCTCAGTGAGCAAGTCAACAACCTCATGTACGGTTGTAATGATGAAACTGTATAAGACGCTGGTGAGGCCACAAGTGGAGTATTGTGTTTAGTTCAGGTGACCACATTACAGGAAGGATGCAATTGTTCTCAAGAAAGTGCAGAGACAATTTACTGGAGCTGGAGAATTGTAGTTACAAGGACAGATTGGAGAGGTTGGTGTTGTTTTCCTTGGAATAGAGAAAGCTGAGGGATGACGTGATTGAGATATATAAAACTGTGAGGGGTAGAGTTGGAGTAGACAAGAGAAAGAGTCTACAGATGTGAGGCTGGAAAAGCACAGCAGGTTAGACAGCATCCAAGGAGCAGATAAGTCAATGTTTCAGGCCAAAACCCTTTGTCAGGACTGGGGAGGGGAAGGGGAGCCCAGAAATAAATTGGGGGAGGTGGGTGATGGTGGGCTGGGGGAAGGGTAGGAGAGATGGTGTTAAGTGGATGTAGATAGGAGGTGATTGTGATTGGCCTGTGGGAACGGTGGAGCAGATAGGTGAGTAAAAAAATGGACAAGTTAGGTCAGGTCAGGGAGGCGAGGAGGAGGGGGAGGGCTGGACAGGGGATAAGGCTGGGTTTGGAGGAATTTTGAAACTTGTGAAGTCACGTCAAGGACATTGGACTGTAAGCTTTCAAAATGAAAATCAGCTGTTGTCCCTCCAGCTTATGTTTGGCCTCACTTTGACAGTCAAGGAGACCATAATGGACATGTGGCCAGGAGAGTGAGAGGGGGAATTAAAATGGATGGCAACTGGAAGGTCGGGTTGGTTGATGCATGCAGAGCACAGAGGATCTGCAAACTGGCCCCTAAGTCTGTATTTTGACAGAGGATACCACTTTGGGAGCAATGGATACAGTAGATCAGGTTGGATGAATTGCAGGTGAATCCCTGTAGGATCTGGAAGGATTGTTTGGGGCCTTGGACGGAGTGAGAGGGGAAGTGTAGGGACAGGTGTAGCACCTCCTGTGGTTGCAGGGAAGGGTGCCCGGTGGGATGAAGGGGTTAGTGGGGAGTGTGGAGCAGATGAGGGAGTTGCAGAGTGAACAGTCCCTGCAGAAAGCGGTCAGGGAGGTGGCGGGAAAAGTCCATTTGATGGTGAGGCCTGATTGTAGGTAGCGGGAATGTTGGAGGATGATGCGTCGGATTTGGAAGTTGGTGGGGTTGTACATGAAGACTAAGTGGACTGTATCTTTATTGCCATTTGGGGAGAGGGGTTTTGAGGGCAGAAGATTAGGAAATGGTGGAGAGGCGGTTGAGGACATCCTTAACTACAGAGGAAGGGGAAATTATAGTCTCTAAAGTAGGAGGATATCTGGGATGTTCTGGACTGGAACACCTCATCCTGGGATCAGATGTGGTGGAGACGGAGGAATTGCGAGTGTGGGATAGCATTTTTGCAGGAGGGTGGGTGAGAGGATGTGTAGCCGAGGTAGTTGTGGAGAGTTAGTGGCTTTGAAATAGGTGTCGGTTGTGAGTCAGTTTCCGGAGATGGAATCAGAGAGGTCCAGGGAGGGGAGGGAGGTGTCAGAAATATCAAGGTGAATTTGAGGGCAGGGTGGAAGGTGAAGTTGATGAACATCTTGAGCTCCTCACAGGAGTATGAGGCGCACTGATGCAGTCATCAATACAGCAGAGGAAGAGGTGAGGGATGGTGTGGATGTAGTTGCAGAAGAGGGACTGTTCCATGAATCCTACAAAGACACAAGGTATAGTTTGGGCCCATGTAGGTGGCCATGGTCACCCACTTTGGATTATAGGAAATGGGAGAAATCAGGAGTAATTGTTCAGAATGAGGACCGTTTAGCCAGGTGAATGCGTGTATCAGTGGAGGGAGACTTGTTGGGCCTATGGGAGGGGCAGAAGCGGAAGGCTTTTAAGTCCTCAGTGTGGGCCATACAGGTGTATGGGGACTGTATGTCCATGGTGAAGTTAAGGTGTTAGGGGCCAGGGAACTGAAAGTTTTGGAAGAGATGGAAAGCGTGGTTTTGTGCCATGGGTATAGGTAAGGAGTTGCTGGACCAAAGGGGAGAGAATGCAGTTGAGGTAGGTGGAGATGAGCTCAATGGGCCAGGAGTAGGCAGAGACAATGGGTCGACTGGGGCGGTTGGGTTTATGGATTTTGGTCGGAGGTAGAAACAGTCGGTACGGGCTTGGGGAACTATCAGGGTAGAGGCTGTGGATGGGACATCTCCCAAGGTGATGAGGTTTTTGATGGTCAGGGAGATGATGGCTTAGTGATCAGAGGTAGGGTCATGATTGAGGGGACGGCAGGAGGAGATGTCAAAGAGTTGGTGTCTGGGCTCAGTGACGTAGAGGTCAATTCGCCATACTACCACCATGCCCCCCCCCACCTTGTTGGCAGGTTTAATGGTGAGGTTGGGGTTGGAGCGAAGGGGGCGGAGGGCTCTGCAGTCCGATAGGGAGAGGTTGGAATAAGTGAGAGTGCTGGAGAAGTCCAAATGATTGATGCTGTGGTGGCAGTTTGAGATAAAGAGGTCGAGAGTGGGTAGGAGGCTGGGAGGGGTTGTCCAGGAAGATGGACTTTGCTGGAGGTGGGAGAAGGGGTCGTTGGGGGGGTGGGTTGGATTCCCATTCAAATAAATCAATCTGGAGTTGGAGGATAAAGAGCGTGACGTTACGGGATTCATGGAAATTGTTTATGTGTATGTGTAGGGGAACGAAGGTGAGCCCTCAAGAATAATCCTGGGGATGAAGAGCTTATTATAAGGACTCTAGGTCTGTACTGGATGGAATTTAGAAGGATAAGGGAAATCTGATTGAAACCAAGAGATTACTAAGTGGCCTGGATACAGTGGATGTGGAGATGTTTTCACCAGGACCTGAGGGTACAGCCTCAGAGTGAAGAGATAAATCTTTAAATCTGAGGTGAGGAGGAGTTTCTTCAGCCAGAGGGTGGTGAATCTGTGGAACCCAGCACTGCAGCGGCCTGTGGAGGCAAATCACTGAGTGTATTTAAGACAGAGATACATTGTTGAATGGTCAGAGTATCAAAGGGTTACAGGGAGAAGACAGGATAATGGAGTTGACAAACGTATCAGCCATGATTGGCTCAGCAGACTTGATGGGCTGATTTGCCTAATTCTGCTCCTATAGCTTATGGTTTTTGCTGAGGACTGACCGTTCAGCCTCAGTGAGGGGGCAGTCTGGGAGAATGACAGATACCTAGCAGAGCTTAGGGCTCGGGCTGGGTGTAGAGCTGGAGCTTGGATCAGGAGTGGATACTTATAAGGGGTGTGTGTGTGGACTGGAGCAGCCATGTGGGCAGAAGCAGAAGGAACGCGATTGTCACTGATGTTGGCAATTACATGGTGGTTGATGGAAGCAGCTGTCACAGAGGCTGGAACTGACTGCCTGAGTTGGTGGTGGCAGGGACCCCAAACCCTTATGAAAAATACCTTGATCTGCACCTGAAGTGCTGTAAGCTGCAGGGCTGTGGGCCATGTGCATGGAGATGTGATTAGAAAGGGAAACTAGGTCAGCATGGATGAGATGGACCAAATGGCCACTTCTGTGCTGTATCATTTCCAAGGCTATAAGACACAGTTTAACCATCATCCCTTGACATTCAGTGGTGTTAGCATCAGTGAATACCCCACTGTCAACATCCTGGGGCCTTTCATGGATCTGAAAACGAACTGAGTGATATTGCCCTATATATGTATACTGCAGTGAGCAACTCATCCCCTGACTCCCCAAAGCCTGCCCACCATCTACAAGGCACAAGTCAGGAGTGTGATGGAACACTCCCCACTTGCCTGGATGGGTGCAGCCTCAACAACATTCAAGAAGCTTGACACCATCCAGGACAAAGCAGCTCGCATGACCTATTTTCTAATCAATCTATTCAACGTATTGTTACAGACTTCAAGAGCGGGTGGGATTTGAACCTGAACCTCCCAGTCTAGGGGTAGGGCCACTACCACTGCACCACAAGTGAGCAGTGCCCTTCATTGAAACAACATTCTTAAACATTGACTCCCTCCACTACCGATGCTCAGTCGCAGCAGTGTGTACTATCTACAAGATGCACTGCAGGAATTCATCAAATATCCACAGACAGCACCTTCCAAACCCATGACCACTTCCATCTAGAAGGACAAGGGCAGCAGATACATGGGAACACCACCCCCTGCAAGCCCCCCTCCAAGCCAGTCACCATCCTGACTTAGAAATATATCACCTTTGCTGCCTCTGGGTCAAAATCCAGAAGCTCCTTCCCTACCAGCATTATGGGTCAACCCACAGCACATGGACTGCGGCAGTTCAAGAAGGCAGCTCACCCCCACCTTCTCAAGGGGACAATAAATGCTGGCCCAGCCAGAGACTCCCATGTTCCATGAGTGAATAAAAAACGCTCCTTGGATTGAAGGCATTTCTGTCCATCTGACTCCTGGATGATCAGTCTGTGCTCCTGAGAGCATCTTTTCTTCAGCCAGGCAATGATTAAAAGGCTTGCAGCATTGATGGTGTAGAGACCCTTTGCAATTTGAAACATTCAGAAGTCTCTTATGATTTTGAACACCTTGAACAAATGTCCTTTTAATCTCCTCCTTCTGTCAGGAAGGTGATCTCAGGTCCTAGCCTCTCACCACAGTCATTAATGGCCCACTTCTCTGTCCCATTCCAGGAAGTCCCTCCTCAGTCACTCTTCAAAACTCTGTGCATTCATTGTCTTCACTCACTGCTCATTGGACAACACAGGCTCCAATCTAGGAGCTGCAGAATTTTGAAGATTCTGCTGAGGATAAACTCCAGTAAAACACCAGCTTCCCTCATGTGTCCTCATATAGATGGCCCTCCAAAAGCAGCTTCTCAAGGACTAGGGGTAATGGTAAATTACTGCAATGCAGCTTTTGCTTGTAATTGGAGACAGTAAGACAGGACAGGAGGGATTGGTGCTGGTTCCACAGCTTTTTGCCATTGAAAGACATGACCGATTGATTTTATTGTCACGTATATCAAAATACAGTGAAAAGCTTTGTTTACAAGTGGTACAGGCAGATCATAGCAAGCAAAGGATGTACAGATCAAAAAGACTTTAGACAGAGGCATACAGATTGCACAGGTCGTGCACTAAGCAAGATCAACATTAGCAAGATCAGTGTTGTTTGAGGCTAGAGATTCCATTCATCACTCTGATAACAGCCAGGAAGAAACTGTTCCTGAACCTGCTGGTGTGTGTGTTCAGGCTTCTGTATCCTCTGCCTGATGGAAGAGGATGTAGGAGGGCATTACCGGGGTGGGAGGGGTCTTTGATGATGTTGTCTGCTTTGCCGCGGCAGTGAGCCGTGTAAATACAGTCAATGGACGGAAGGTTGGCTTCTGTGATGGACTGGGCTGTGCCCACCCACTTCTGTAGTTTCTTCTGGTCTTGGAAAGAGCAGTTACCATACCAGGCCAATACGTACCCAGACAGTTTGCTTTCAATGGTGCATCTGTGCCTTCTTGACTGTCACATTTACGTGTGTGGTCCAGGACAGGCCATCGGTTATTGTCGCTGAGAAACTTGTTGCTGTTCACCCTGTCAACCTCAGTCCCACTAATGTAGATGGGGACATGTTCTCCTCCTTTCTTTCTGAAGTCAATGATCAGTGCTTTAGTTTCGCCACCATTGGGAGATTGTTTTCACTGCATCACATCACCAAGCCCTCTATACCCCTTCTGTATTTGGACTTGTTATTGTTAGATATCTGTCTCACTATGGTGGTGCCATCAGCGAACTTGTAGATGGTGTTCGTGCAGAATTTGGCAACACACTCAGAGGTATACAGGAAGTACGTTAGTGGGCTGAGGACACATCCTTGGGGGGGTGGGGGGGGGCTCCAGTGTTGAGTGTTAACGTGGAGGAGGTGCAGTTACCTATTCTCACTGATTGCAGTCTGTGGGTCAGGAACCTGAGGATCCAGTTGCAGAGGACAGATCCGAGACTAAGGTCATGCAGTTTAGAGATCAGAGATAATGGGAACTGCAGATGCTGGAGAATCCAAGATAATGAAGTGTGAAGCTGGATGAACACAGCAGGCCAAGCAGCATCTCAGGAGCACAAAAGCTGACCTTTCGGGCCTAGATCCTTCATCAGAGGTCTCTGATGAAGGGTCTATGCCCGCAACGTCAGCTTTTGTGCTCCTGAGATGCTGCTTGGCCTGCTGTGTTCATCCAGCTTCACACTTTATTATCTCCACTACAACTCTGTCTCCTATTGCCCAGCCACTTCTCTATCCATCTAGCTAGTACACCCCGGACCCCATACGACTTCACTTTCTCAATCAGCCTACCATGGGGAACCTTATCAAACGCCTTACTGAAGTCATGTATATGACAATTATAGCCCTTGCCTCATCTATCAACTTTGTCGCTTCCTCAAAGAATTCTATCCAGTTGGTAAGACACGACCTTCCCTGCACAAAACCGTGCTGCCTATCACTAATAAGTCCATTTTCTTCGAAATGTGAATAGATCCTATGCCTCCGTCACTTGTCCAGCAGCTTCCCCACCACTGACATCAGGCTCACCCGTCTATAATTACCTGGATTATCCTTGCTACCCTTCAAAAAAAGGAGACAATGTTAGTGATTCCCCAGTCCTCCGGGACTTCACCCGTGCTCAAGGATGCTGCAAAGATATCTGTTAAGGCCCAGGCTATTTCCTCTCTTGCTTCCCTCAGAAACGTGGGATAGATCCCATCCGGACCTGGGGACCTGTCTACCCTAAAGCCTTTTAGAATACCCAACACTTCTTCCCCTCCTTATGTTGACCTGACCAAGAGTAATCAAACATCTGTCCCTAACCTCAACATCTGTCATATGCCTCTCCTCGGTGAATACCAACGCAAAGTACTCATTAAAAATCTCACTCATTTTCTCTGACTCCTCGCATAACTTCCGTCCTTTGTCCTTGAGCGGGCCAACCCTTTCTCTAGTTACCCTCTTGCTCCTTATGTATGAATAAAAGGCTTTGGGATTTTCCCTAACCCTGTCTACCAAAGATATTTCGTGACCCCTTTTTCGCCCTCTTAATTCCTGGTTTCAGATTGGTCCTGCTTTCCCGATATTCTTCCAAAGCTTCGTCTGTTTTCAGTCACCTAGTCCTTATGTACGCTTCCTTTTTCCTCTTTGCTAGTCTCACAATTTCACCTGTCATCCATGGTTCCCTAATCTTGCCCTTTCTATCCCTGATTTTCACAGGGACATGTCTGTCCTGCACTCTAATCAACCTCTCTTTAAAAGCTTCCCGCATATCAAATGTGGATTTACCCTCAAACAGCTGCTCCCAATCCACATTCCCCTGCTCCTGCCGAATCTTGCTGTAGTTGGCCGTTCCCCAGTTCATAAGGAACAAGCAGGCTCAGCTGCTGCCGAAGTAAAAGCGATGGCACAAGCAAATTACTGCACATGCTGGAATCTTTACTGAAAACAAAAATTACTGGAGGTCACAGCGCGTCAGGCAGCACCCATGGAGAGAAAGCAAACTAACATTTCAAATCTAGATGACTCTTCATTAGACCCTGATGTGAAGTGCGGAGGGGACAGCATTTATTAAATAATTTTGTGGTAGGAGAGTGCTGGGGAGAAAAACTGCTGACAGCTTTGATTAAGTGGTCGGAATGTGAGAATGGCCCCCTCCCATTTACCATAGAAGGTGCAACACATGCCTCTTCACCTCCTCCCTGATCACCATCCAAGGTTCTAAATAATCTTCCCAAGTGAAGCACCATTTCACCAGTACCTCCTCCAATCTTGTATACTGTATTTGCTCTACCCAACGCAGGCTACTCTATATTGGAAAAACCAAATGCAGACTGGGTGATCACTTTGCAGAAGCAGTCTGTGCACAAGCATGATCCCGACCTTCCCGTAGCTGGTCATTTTATCATCACATCCACTTCACACGTCCGCTTGTCTGTCTTCAGCATGCTGCAGTGCTCCAGTTAATCACAGCGCAACTAGAGGAACAACATCTCACTTTCAGACGAGGCAATTTAAAACCAGGGAAAAGACCTTTGGCTGTTCATCTTATGCATCTCATGATCTAATAAACCTCTGTAATGTCACCTTTCAATCTCCTGTGTTTAGAACATAGAACATAGAACAGTACAGCACAGAACAGGCCCTTCAGCCCACAATGTTGTGCTGACCATTGATCCTCATGTATGCACCCTCAAATTTCTGTGACCATATACATGTCCAGCAGTCTCTTAAATGACCCCAATGATCTTGCTTCCACAACTGCTGCTGGCAACGCATTCCATGCTCTCACAACTCTCTGCATAAAGAACCTGCCTCTGACATCCCCTCGATACTTTCCACCAACCAGCTTAAAACTATGACCCCTCGTGCTAGCCATTTCTGCCCTGGGAAATAGTCTCTGGCTATCAACTCTATCTATGCCTCTCATTATCTTGTATACCTCAATTAGGTCCCCTCTCCTCCTCCTTTTCTCTTCATAAGATAAGCCCTCCAGTCCAGGCAGCATCCTGGTAAACCTCCTCTGAACCCTCTCCAAAGCATCCACATCTTTCCTATAATAGGGCGCCCAGAACTGGACGCAATATTCCAAGTGCGGTCTAACCAAAGTTTTATAGAGCTGCAACAAGATCTCACGACTCTTAAACTCAATCCCCCTGTTAATGAAAGCCAAAACACCATATGCTTTCTTAACAACCCTGTCCACTTGGGTGGCCATTTTAAGGGATCTATGTATCTGCACACCAAGATCCCTCTGTTCCTCCACGCTGCCAAGAATCCTATCCTTAATCCTGTACTCAGCTTTCAAATTCGACCTTCCAAAATGCATCACCTCGCATTTATCCAGGTTGAACTCCATCTGCCACCTCTCAGCCCATCTCTGCATCCTGTCAATGTCCCGCTGCAGCCTACAACAGCCCTCTACACTGTCAACGACACCTCCGACCTTTGTGTCGTCTGCAAACTTGCTGACCCATCCTTCAATTCCCTCGTCCAAGTCATTAATAAAAATTACAAACAGTAGAGGCCCAAGGACAGAGCCCTGTGGAACCCCACTCACCACTGACTTCCAGGCAGAATATTTTCCTTCTACTACCACTCGCTGTCTTCTGTTGGCCAGCCAATTCTGTATCCAAGCAGCTAAGTTCCCCTGTATCCCATTCCTCCTGACCTTCTGAATAAGCCTACCATGGGGAACCTTATCAAATGCCTTACTGAAGTCCATATACACCACATCCACAGCTCGACCCTCATCAATCTTTCTAGTCACATCCTCAAAAAACTCGATAAGGTTTGTAAGGCATGACCTACCCCTCACAAAGCCGTGTTGACTGTAAATTATAATATTAGTGCTACTACAGATACTTTAATATTAAAGATATTTTTGTAATATCCAATCAATCCACAAAAACATAACATTCAGTGGAGCAGCCAATGAATAAATAATGTTAATTAAACACAAGTTACTGTTCTTCAGTGACTCAGCACCATTCAGGGGAAGCAGGGTCGAAAGACTCAGCAGAATCAATTGACAGTACAGAATTTGAGTTCTGCTTAAAAAATTGTCAAACCTTTTTCTGTTGCACTCTTCAGACCTTTGCAAGAATGGAGAATTATATATATAGGGTCTGTACTTTGCAGGCAGAGAAAGCATGTACATATCTGTGCATGTTTCAACTTAACAAAATAGGTGACAGCCATTCTTTAATTCATCCCTAATGGTAGTGCCTTGACCAATGAATGTCAATCTGCCTACGATAAATTTTAAGAGCTTGCCACTTAATTGTCAATATTTATCAAACTCGTGCATTCTTCAGTTTACACCTCCACCAACCAACTTGTTAACCTTTTAGGATGCTTTCCTCATATACAAACATGTTGTTTCCCTTAATGGTGGTATTGTTGTGAGTGCCCTGATGAATGCAAGATCCAAAGCTTGAACAAAACCTGTTTTTTTACAGCAATTATTTGGGACAGTAAGTTAGAGAGGCAGGAATGGCTAATGTAATGTTGGCCATTATTTCAAGGGGTTTGAATTTCAAGAGTAGGAAAGTCTTACTGCAACTGTACAAGGCGCTGCTGAGACCACACCTGGAGTTCTATGAGCAGTTTTGGTTCCCTTATTTCAGAAAAGATATTATTTCATTGGAGGAGCTGAGAGGAGCTTCACCAGAACAATCACTTCCTCTCAAAAAGTAGGATCCAAGAATACAAGAAACAATTTCTCACTGAAAAGAAAATGCTAGTCTGTTTCAATAAAGTTAAGTAGAATCAAAAAGCCCCCATAAATCATTTGCTGCAGCTTCCTTATCCTTCCCCCATGTCATTCCCATTCTCTCAACAATAACTTACCCCGATACCCAAATCTCAATTTCCACATGCTTTCATTTAGTTTCCTCACCCTGTTCATCTTCCTTTCTCTTCTCTCCTGTCCTAACTCTTATCTCCTGCTGTCCCATGTCAACTGTGCGCTAATTTTCTGTCTTTCACGGACAAGTACTTTCAAGCCCCTTTGTGTTGCAGCTTTCTGCAGTCTTTTTCCATTTAAACCATAAAATGCTATTTTTCTCTCCATTCTAAAATGAACAGTTTTCAAATTTTCCACATTATACTCCATTTGGCAATTTTTTGCCCAGCCACTTAACACATCAATAACTCTTTGTAAACTGTATATCCGTCTCACAACCTGCCTTTCTGTCTATTTTTATGTCATCTGCAAATTTGGCTACAGGACATTCACTTTTTTCTCCAAGTAATTAATATAAATTATGAACAATTGTGGCCCCAGCACTGATCTCAATGGAATCCCATTAGTCACCAAGCTGTGGAAGAACCTCTTGTCCCCACTCACTGTTTCCTGCCCATTAGCTAATTCTCTATCCATGTCAATATACTACCTCCGACACTTTAAGCTCTGCTCTTATGACTTAAGCCTCTGTGAGGTACCTTGTCAAACACCTTCTAAAAGTACAACACAACATGATGGTTCAGTGGTTAGCACTGCTGCCTCATAGCACCAGGAACCTGGGTTTGATTCCAGTCTTGGGCGACTGTGTTGTGTTTTCACTTTCTGCTCATTGTCTGCGTGGGTTTCTGCCAGGTGCTGCAAGTTCCTCCCTAAGTCCAAAGATGTGCAAGTTAGGTGGATTGGCCATGCCAAATTACCTATCGTTTTTCAGGGATGTATAGGTTAAGTGTGTTAGACATGAGAGCTGCAGGATGACAGTGATAGGGTAGGGAGATGGGTCTGGATGGGATGCTCTTCGGAGAGGGTTAATGTGGACTTGTTTGGCTGAATGCCCTGTTTCCACACTGTGGATACTCTATAATAACAACAAATCTGCTGGTTCCCCTCTATCTTCCCTGGTTGAGATTTCCTTGAAAAACTCAAGTAAATCAGTGAGACACAATTTCTGTTTCATGAAGTAATGCTGATTCTGCTTGGTCAGTTTAGGATTTCCAAAATAATCTGCTGTTACTTCCTCCATGATTGTTTCCAATGCTTTTCCAACATTAGATGTTAGGCTAATGGCCTATAGTTGCCCACTTTTTGCCTTCCTCCCTTTTTGAACTGGGGTATCTCATTGACAGTTTTCTAATCCTCTGGTACTTACTAGAATCCAACAATCCTTGGAAAATTAATGATCAATCCATCCACTATCTTTGTCACCACCTCTCTTAGGATCCTAGGAGGCAAGCCATCAGGGCTAAAGGACTCACATGTCTCTCACTCCATAAGTTTGTCTAATACTACTTTTATAGATGTAGTGATGGTACTTAATCCCTCCATGTATTGTTCAATATTAATGGGGTGTTCAAAGTATCTTCCACTGTAAAGATTGAAACAAAGTCTCTGTTTAACTCCCCTGTCATTTCCTTGTTCCCTATAACTGTCTCCCTAGATATACCTTTTAAGGGGCTTATGTTCACTTTGACCTCTCTGTCTTCCTTTCTATATATTTAAAGAAGATGTCATTGTCATGGATGAATTGCATTGTTCTACAAAAGCGCTCAGTTGCAGCACTTCTGCAACTTACATGTAATTAGCAAGCTCAACAATGTTGAGCTAAGTATCTACCTGGCTTTTCTGAAATCACAAACTTTTGGAGCACTGCTCCTTCACCTGACAAAGGAGCCATACTACAAAAACTCGTGATTTCAAATAAACCTTTTGGACTATAACCTGCTGTTGTGTGACTTCTGACTTTGTTCGGTTTGAGTGATAAAAGCCCCAGGCTATCCAACCTATGTTTATATCTCAAACCCTCCGTATCTGGCAACATCCTGGTAAATCTTTTTGCAATCCTCTCCAATTTAATAATATCTTTCCTATAACAGGGCGATCAGAACTGCACACAGTGGTCCAGAAGAAGCCTCACCGACGTCCTGTACAACCTCAACATGACAAGCTCAAAGTTCTGAACAATGAAGGCAACGTGCTAATCGCCTTCTTAATTACCCTGTCTGCCCATGACACAAACTTGAAAGAATTATGCACCTGAACCAGTAGGTCTTTCGGTTCTACAACTCTACCCCAGGCCCACAATTAATTGTACAGGTCCTGCCCTTTTTTGATTTAGCAAAGTGCAATACCTCACATATATCCAAATTAAACTCCATCTGTTACTCCTCACCATTAACCTTACATCACTTCCATCACTGTCCACTATGTCAATTTTGGTGTCATCCGCAAACTGACTAACCATGCCTTCTATATTCTCATCCAAATCATTTATTTAAATGACAAACAAAAGTGGAATCAGCACCAATCCCTGTGGAACACTGCTGGTCACAGGCTTCCAGTCCAAAAACAACCCTCTACCACCATCCTCTACCTCTTAGTGTTCAGTACTGTTTGGTGGCACAGTGGCTCAGTGGTTAGCACTGCAGCCTCACAGCGCCAGGGACCCAGGTTCAATTCCAGCCTCGGGTGACTGTCTGTGTGGCGTTTGCACATTCTCCCCGTGTCTTTGTGGGTTTTCTCCGGGTGCTCCAGTCTCCTCCCACAGTCCAAGGATGTGCAGGTTAGGTGGATCGGCCATGCTAAATTGCCCGTAGTGTTCAGGGGTGTGTGGGTTATGGGGGATGGGTCTGGGTGGGATGCTTCATGGGGCAGTGTGGACTTGTTGGACTGAAGGGCCTGTTTCCACACTGTAGGGAATCTAATCTAAGTCAATTTTGTATCCACTTGGCAAAGCTCACCTTGAATCCCATGTGATCTAACTTTACTAATTAGTCTGCCATGCAGAAACTTGTCAAGGGCCTTACTGAAGTCTATGTAAACAATGTCTCCCACCCTGCTCTCATCAATCATTTTTGTTACTTCCTTAAAATACTCAAACATGTTTGTGGGACATAATTTCACTTGCATAAAACCGTGCTGACTATCTCTAGTCAGCCCTTGCCTCTCCAAATGCATATAAATCCTGTTTTTCAGAATCACCTCCAAAGACGTATCCACCATTGATGTCAGACTCATAGGCCAATAGTGTAGCGAAGTTGTGTAGAGTAATTCTGAATTGGAAGGCAGGAAGTTAGAATTTGCTTGTAAGAATTATAGGAGCGTGTAGTCCCTTTAAGAGGTGATCTGCTTTTCTCAGCTTGGAAATTTAGACAAAAATGTCTACAATCAGCTGCAGATGTACAGACAGTTCTGAAATTGAAACATATATATCAATTGGCTATTTGTTTGGAAACCTAGGCATGGTTTAATTTTAAGGTAACCATCCCAAATATTAGCCAATTAATTTAAACTGGGCCCTGAGAGCCTGAAAACCAGCTGAATTTAAGTCTGATGGTGTCGACAACCTATGGCCAATCCTATTATAAGAAAATTAACAGATCATTGAGGATATAAAAGAAGTGGGTTTTTGAAAATTATTGTAAGAGTGACCTGCCATTGGAAGAGTGAAACTCTAGCTCTCACAAAAATCTTTAGGCTGTCCGACTAAGCAGCATCTAAACGGTACCATGGCTTCCTTAGCTAATATTTCTGATATCAGAATTTGAGAGAGGTGTTTTGGACACCAGAATTCAATGGAGAAAGGTATTCCTGGCTGACAATCAGCAGGGAGGGTGCAGAGCATTCTGAAAAATGCCTCCTGACTGTACTTTCGAGAGTCTAAGTTTTAATTTATTTTTCTTATTCCTTTGAGTTATATAAGTAGGATTTATATTTATTGGAACAGCATACAATTAGAATTTGGTTTTATTCAGAATTAGTTAGTAGTTAAGGGGGAAATGCTCAGCTTGTTAGTAGTTCTGTTAATCCACTCACAGTTCGAATTAAATAAGTAAATTGTTACATATTGCTTTGTAACAGATAGGGGTTGAAAGGCAGCATATGCCACTTTTCACACTTCCTTTACGAGGTGAGGCGAGCTTCTCTGGATGTTTTGGTTCTAATTATCAGGGGGATTCATCCTTCTCTCCATAACTCTTCCCAGGTTTCTCTTTACGGCCTTTTTAAGTAAAGGCTCAACATTAGCCACCCTCTGGCACCTCACTCACATTCATAGACGATACAAATATTTCTATTAGGGGCCCCACAATTTTGCCCCTAACATCCACAACATCCTGGGACACACTCGATCAGATCCTGGAAA
Source organism: Stegostoma tigrinum (assembly GCF_030684315.1). NCBI lineage: Eukaryota > Metazoa > Chordata > Chondrichthyes > Orectolobiformes > Stegostomatidae > Stegostoma > Stegostoma tigrinum. Next base: position 1,867,015 of record NC_081365.1, read on the forward strand.
TTTATTCACCTTTATGTTTTCTAAAACATCCAGCACTTCCCCTTCTGTAATGTGAACTTTTCTCAGAACATCAATATTTATTTCCCTGAGTTCTATAGCCTCCATTTCTTTCTCAACAGTAAAAACTGAAGTAAACTATTGATTTAATGTCTCTCTCATCTCCTGAGGTTCAACATAAAGACGACCTAACTGATCTTTAAGGGGCTCTATTCTCTCTTTAGTTGCTTTCTTGCTGTCATGTATTTGTACAATCACTTTGGGTTATCTATAACCTTACCTTTGAGGGTCAACTTTTATCTACTCTTTGCTTTTGTGGTTTCACTCTTAAGAATGCCCCTACACTTTTTGTACTCTTCAAGAGATTTATTTGATCCCAGTTGTCTATATGTAACATATTCTTTTTTATTCTCAATTAGAACTTCAATATCTTTATTCATCCATTGTCCCCTGATCCTACCAGCCCTCCCTTTCACTCTAACAGGAACATAATGCATCAGAACTCTCATTATCACACTTCTAAAGGCCTCCCACTTGTCAGACATGCCTTTAACTGTGAACAGTCGACTCCAACCAATTTTGGAAAGTCCTTGTTTCATATCAGTGACATTTGCTGTACTCCATTTAAAAATTTTAATTTTTATGGACGACTTATCCTTTTCCATAACTATTTTAAAACTAATAGCTTTACGATCACAAGCCCCAAAGTGTTCCCCTATGAACACTTCAGTCACTTGTCCTGTCTTATTGGCTGAGGGAAGGTCAGGTTTTGCTCCTTCCTTAGTGGGAACATTTACATATTGATAAAGAAAATTTACATGAACACATTTAACAAATTCTTTACCATCCAAACCTTTAACACTATGGAAGTCCCAGTCAATATTTGGAAAATTAAACTCCCCCCATTACAACACTATTATTCTTACAGATATCTGAGATCTCTCTGCATATTTGTTCCTCAGTTTCCCTCTGACTATCGGGGGTCAAGAGTAGAATCCCAATAAGGTGGTCACCCCTTTCTTACTTCCAATTTCAGCCCATACGTTTTCACTGAATAATCGCTCTTTTCCAATTTCAGCAGAAATGTTTTCCTTGATCACAAAACACCACTCCCCTTCCTCTGTTGCCTCCCTTCCTATCCTTCCCTGCAACATCGAAACCCCAGAACATTGGGTTGTCAGTCCTGTCCTCCCCTTGGCCAGGTTTCTGTAATAGCTATGATATCCCAATCCCATGTTCTGATACACGCCCTGCATCCATCTTCCTTACCTGTAAGGTTTCTTGCACTGAAGCACATGCAATTTGATTTTTTAGTGACTTCGTTCACTGACTTGTTCTTGCCTGCCTTTTCTAATTACATAGAACATAGAACAGTACAGCACAGTACAGGCCCTTCAGCCCACGATGCTGTTCCAACCTACTATCCTATTAAGATCAAACTACCCTGCATACCCTACATTTTACTACCTTCCACGTACCTATCCGAGAGTCACTTAAAAGTCTCTAAAGTATCTGACTCCACTACCACTGCCGGCAGCGCATTCCACACACCCACCACTCTCTGTGTGAAGAACTAACCTCTGACATCTCCCCTATACCTTCCTCCAATCACCTTAAAATTATGCCCCCTTGTAATAGTCATTTCTGCCCTGGGAAAAAGTCTCTGACATATCCACTGTGTCTATGCCTCTCATCATCTTGTAAACCTCTATCAAGTCACATCTAATCCTTCTTCACTCCAATGAAAAAAGCCCTATCACCCTCAATCTTTCCTCATTAGACCCGCCCTCCAGTCCAGGCAGTATCATGGTAAATCTCCTCTGCACCCTCTCTAAAGCTTCCATAGCTTTCCTATAATGAGGTGACCAGAACTGAACTCAATATCCCAAGTGTGGCCTAACCAGGGTTTTATAGAGCTGCAGTATAACCTCACGGCTCTTAAACTCAACCCCCTGCCAATGCAAGTCAACACACCATATGCCTTCTTAACAACCTTGTCAACTTGGGTCGCAACTTTGAAGGATCCATGGACGTGCACCCCAAGATCCCTCTGTTCCTCCACACTGCCAAAAATCCTGCTATTAACCCTGTATTCTGCATTCAGATTCAACCTTCCAAAATTAATAATTCCACACATTTCTGGGTTGAATTCCATCTACCATTTCTTTGTCCAGCTCTGCATCCTGTCAATATCTCTTTGTAACCTACAACAGCCCTCCACGCTGTCCACAACTCTTCCAACCTTCGTGCCATCAGCAGACTGATTAACCCCCCCTTCTACTTCCTCATCCAGGTCATTTATAAAGGTCACAAAGAGCAGAGGTCCTAGAACAGCCAATTTTGTATCTAGACAGCCAAATTTTCTGAATCCCATGCCTCCTTACTTTCTGAATGAGGCTACCATGTGGAACCTTATCAAATGTCTTGCTAAAATCCATACACACTACATCTACTGCTCTACCTTCATCAATGTGTTTTGTCACATCCTCAAAGAGTTCAGTAAGGCTTGTGAGGCGTGACCTGTCCCTCACAAAGCCATGCTATTTCTAATCAAACTGTGCTTTTCCAAATAATCATAAATACTATCTCTCAGAATCCTCCTGAATAAATTGCCCACCACAGAAATAAGACTGACAGCTCTGTAATTCCCAGGATTATTGCTGTTCCCTTCCTTGAACAAGGGAATGACATTTGCCACCCTCCAATCTTTTGGCATTACTCCACTGGACGGGGGGACGCAGAGATTATTTCCAAAAACGCAACAATCTCTTCCCTTGCATCTCGTGGAAACCTTGGGTATATTCCGTCTGGCCCAGGGGACTTATCTATCCTGGGATAATGGGAACTGCAGATGCTGGAGAGTCCGAGATAACAAAGTGTGGAGCTGGATGAACACAACAGGCCAAGCAGCATCTTAGTGCTCCTATGTTCATCCAGCTCCACACTTTGTTATCTCGGAATTATCTATCCTCATGTTTTTCAACATTTTTAGCTCATCCTCTTTCCTAACGTCAACCTGTTCGAACATATCTGCCTGTTTCATGCTGTCCTCACCAAAGTCAAGGCCCCTCTCACCGGTGAATACTGAACATAGAACACAGAACAGTGCAGTGCAGATCAAGCCCCTCAGCCCATGATGTTGTGCTGAACTTTTAGCCTAAACTAAGGTCTATGTAACGTCCACCCCTACCTTATACTATCACCCATGTGCCTATCTAATAGCTGCTTAAATGCCCCTAATAAAGCCGACTCCGCTACCCTCTCCGGCAATGCATTTCACACCCCTACCACTCTCTGAGTAAAGAACCTACCTCTGATGTCTCCCCTATATCTGCCTCCACTCACTTTAAAACTATGTCCCCACATAATAGCTACCTCCACCCGAGAGGCATCTATACCTCTGATCATTTTGTACACCTCTATCAAGTCACCTCTCATCCTTCGTCATTCTAAAGAGAAAAGCCCTAGCTCCTTCCCTCCATTCCAAGCAACATCCTGTTAGATCTCCTCTGCACCTTTTCTAACGCTTCCACATCTTGCCTGTAAAGAGGTAACCAGAACTGGATACAATACTCCAGATGTGGCTGAACCATGCTTTTGTATGGCTGGAGCATAACCTCATGGCTCTTGAACTCAATTCCTCTATTAATGAAAGCTAACGCACCATACCCCTTCTTAACAACTCTATCCACCTGGGTGGCAGCTTTCAGGGAACTGTGGACATGAACCCCAAGATCCCTCTGCTCCTCCACACTGCCAAGAATACCAACTACTGAAGAAAAGTATTCATTAAGTACCTCCCCTACCTCCTCTGATTCCGAACACAAGTTCCTTCCACAATCCCTGATTGACCCGACCCTCACGCTGGCCATCCTCTTGTTCCTCACATCAGTACAGAATGCCTTGGGGTTTTCCTTGATCCTACCCACCAAGGTTTTCTCATACCCCCTTCTAACTTTTCTAAGTCCCTTCTTCAGTTCCTTCCTGGCTACCTAGTAAACCTCTAGAGCCCTGTTCCATCTTTACTTCCGCAACTTAAGTAAGCTTCCTTCTTCTTCTTGACTAGGTGTTCCACTTGTCATGTCATCCAAGATCCCTTCACCTTACCATCCTTTCCTTGCCTCAGTGGGACAAACCTATCCAGTACCTGAAGCAACTGCTCCCTGAAACAATCTCCACATTTCTGTCATGCATCTGCTTGAGAACGTAGGATTTATAATCATCTAGAAAAGAATAAATTGATTAGGGATAGTCAGCACGGTTTTGTGAAGGGAAGGTCGTGCCTCACAAACCTTATTGAATTCTTTGAGAAGGTGACCAAACAGGTAGATGAGAGTAAACCGGTTGATGTGGTGTATATGGATTTCAGCAAGGCGTTCGATAAGGTTCCCCACAATAGGCTATTGTACAAAATGCGGAGGAATGGAATTGTGGGAGATATAGCAGTTTGGATCGGAAATTGGCTTGCTGAAAGAAGACAGAGGGTGGTAGTTGATGGGAAATGTTCATCCTGGAGACCAGTTACTAGTGGTGTACCGCAAGGGTCGGTGTTGGGTCCACTGCTGTTTGTCATTTTTATAAATGACCTGGATGAGGGCGTAGAAGGATGGGTTAGTAAATTTGCAGACGACACTAAGGTCGGTGGAGTTGTGGATAGTGACGAAGGATGTTGTAGGTTGCAGAGAGACATAGAAAAGCTGCAGAGCTGGGCTGAGAGGTGACAAATGGAGTTTAATGCGGACAAGTGTGAGGTGATGCACTTTGGTAGGAGTAACCAGAAGGCAAAGTACTGGGCTAATGGTAAGATTCTTAGCAGTGTAGATGAGCAGAGAGATCTCTGTGTCCATGTACACAGATCCTTGAAAGTTGCCACCCAGGTTGACAGGGTTGTTAAGAAGGCATACAGTGTTTTAGCTTTTATTAATAGAGGGATCGAGTTCCGGAACCAAGAGGTTATGGTGAAGCTGTACAAAACTCTGGTGCGGCCGCACTTGGAGTATTGAGTACAGTTCTGGTCACCGCATTATAAGAAGGATGTGGAAGCTTTGGAAAGGGTGCAGAGGAGATTTACTAGGATGTTGCCTGGTATGGAGGGAAGGTCTTACAAGGAAAGGCTGAGGGACTTGAGGCTGTTTTCATTAGAGAGAAGAAGGTTGAGAGGTGACTTAATTGAAACATATAAAATAATCAAGAGGGGTGGATGGGGAGAGCCTTTTTCCTAGGATGGTGATGGCGAGCACGAGGGGGCATAGCTTTAAATTGAGGGGTGAAAGATATAGGACAGATGTCAGAGGTAGTTTCTTTACTCAGAGAGTAGTAAGGGAATGGAACGCTTTGCCTGCAACGGTAGTAGATTCGCCAACTTTAGGTACATTTAAGTCGTCATTGGATAAGCATATGGATGTACATGGAATAGTGTAGGTTAGATGGGCTTGAGATCGGTATGACCGGTCGGCACAACATTGAGGGCCAAAGGGCCTGTACTGTGCTGTAATGTCCTATGTTCTATGTTCTAACATCTGATTCCAAGTGGCGCTCTGTAGCTCTTGGGGGATTTTAATTCCCCCTCCTCCAATTAAAATACTTGCCCATTAACATACTGCCTGCTTATTTAACTTGCCCTTCCCTAAAGGTTTACAGGCTCCCGAAATGGAACTAACAAATCTCCCTGCCAGAATATTGTTCTCTTTCCAGTTCGCGTGAAACCTGTCCTAATTGGACCTTGTCGAATGCCTTACTAAAGTTGAAGTAAACAAAGTTTAACGCTCTGCCCTCATCAATCTTCTTGGTTACTTCCTCAAAAAACTCAATCAAGTTTGTGAGACACAATGTTCCTCACACAAAAATCCCTTGCCCAAGTTCTTTCCTGCTATCTTTGTCTTCTTTGAGGACTCTGTCTGTCTTCAGTTTCCTAAACCTTATGTATTCCACAAATATCTTTTTGACGAAGCTCGCAATTTCTCTTGTCATCCAAGATCCCTGAATCTTGCTGTTCTTATCCTTATTAATGCGCAGGAACATGTACGTCCTCTATTCGACTGGCCTTCAAAAGATTCCCACATGCTAAACGTGGATTTTCCCTCAAACAACCGTCCCCCCAATCTGCATTCCCCATTTCTGCCTAATATTGTGATCGTTATCCTTTCCACAATTTAATCTTTCACCTGAAGACTACTCTTGTTCTTATCCGTAGGTAACGCAAAACTTGCAGAATTGTGGTCACTGTTCGTGAAATGCCCTCCCAATGAAACTTGGATCTCCTGGCTGGGCTCATTCCCCAACACCATGGCCCCTTCCATAGTTGGACTATTTACGTAGTTTCAAATAACTTTCCTGGACACACCTAATAAATTCTCCACCGGCCAAGCCCCTGGCACTAAGCGAGTCGGAGCCAATAGAGGGCAAGGGGGTTAGTAAAGTATTCAGTGGCCCTGTCTTTATTCATAGGAACGTACAGTACAAGAGTAAGTAGGAGGGGAATTTAAACTTGTACAGGACACTTCTGGTGGAGGCAGGCTCAACTGAGGCATTGACGATGGACACTGGATGTTAATTTGATAGAAATAGTGTGTAAGGGGCTAGGGAAAAGGCAGGAAATCGGCACGAGGTCATAAGGTTCATTTGAAGAGCAGGTGAAGCCATGATGGTAAAATGTGAGGCTGGATGAACACAGCAGGCCAAGCAGCATCTCAGGAGCACAAAAGCTGACGTTTCGGGCCTAGACCCTTCATCAGAGAGGGGGATGGGGGGAGGGAACTGGAATAAATAGGGAGAGAGGGGGAGGCGGACCGAAGATGGAGAGTAAAGAAGATAGGTGGAGAGAGTGTAGGTGGTGAGGTAGGGAGGGGATAGGTCAGTCCAGGGAAGACGGACAGGTCAAGGAGGTGGGATGAGGTTAGTAGGTAGCGGGGGGTGCGGCTTGGGGTGGGAGGAAGGGATGGGTGAGAGGAAGAACCGGTTAGGGAGGCAGAGACAGGTTGGACTGGTTTTGGGATGTAGTGGGTGGGGGGGAAGAGCTGGGCTGGTTGTGTGGTGCAGTGGGGGGAGGGGATGAACTGGGCTGGTTTAGGGATGCAGTAGGGGAAGGGGAGATTTTGAAACTGGTGAAGTCCACATTGATACCATATGGCTGCAGGGTTCCCAGACGGAATATGAGTTGCCGTTCCTGCAACCTTCGGGTGGCATCATTGTGGCAGTGCAGGAGGCCCATGATGGACATGTCATCAAGAGAATGGGAGGGGGAGTGGAAATGGTTTGCGACTGGGAGGTGCAGTTGTTTGTTGCGAACTGAGCGGAGGTGTTCTGCAAAGCGGTCCCCAAGCCTCCGCTTGGTTTCCCCAATGTAGAGGAAGCCGCACCGGGTACAGTGGATGCAGTATACCACATTGGCAGATGTGCAGGTGAACCTCTGCTTGATGTGGAATGTCATCTTGGGGCCTGGGATGGGGGTGAGGGAGGAGGTGTGGGGACAAGTGTAGCATTTCCTGCGGTTGCAGGGGAAGGTGCCGGGTGTGGTGGGGTTGGAGGGCAGTGTGGAGCGAACAAGGGAGTCACGGAGAGAGTGGTCTCTCCGGGAAGCAGACAGGGGAGGGGATGGAAAAATATCTTGGGTGGTGGGGTCGGATTGTAGATGGTGGAAGTGTCGGAGGATAATGCGTTGTATCCGGAGGTTGGTGGGGTGGTGTGTGAGAACGAGGGGATCCTCTTGGGGCGGTTGTGGCGGGGGCGGGGTGTGAGGGATGTGTCGCGGGAAATGCGGGAGACGCGGTCAAGGGCGTTCTCGATCACTGTGGGGGGAAAATTGCGGTCCTTAAAGAACTTGGACATCTGGGATGTGCGGGAGTGGAATGTCTTATCGTGGGAGCAGATGCGGCAGAGGCGGAGGAATTGGGAATAGGGGATGGAATTTTTGCAGGAGGGTGGGTGGGAGGAGGTGTATTCTAGGTAGCTGTGGGAGTCGGTGGGCTTGAAATGGACATCAGTTACAAGCTGGTTGCCTGAGATGGAGACTGAGAGGTCCAGGAAGGTGAGGGATGTGCTGGAGATGGCCCAGGTGAACTGAAGGTTGGGGTGGAAGGTGTTGGTGAAGTGGATGAACTGTTCGAGCTCCTCTGGGGAGCAAGAGGCGGCGCCGATACAGTCATCAATGTACCGGAGGAAGAGGTGGGGTTTGGGGCCTGTGTAGGTGCGGAAGAGGGACTGTTCCACGTGACCTACAAAGAGGCAGGCATAGCTGGCGCCCATGCGGGTGCCCATGGCCACCCCCTTAGTCTGTAGGAAGTGGGAGGAGTCAAAAGAGAAGTTGTTGAGTGTGAGGACGAGTTCAGCTAGGCGTATGAGAGTGTCTGTGGAGGGGGACAGGTCGGGCCTGCGGGACAGGAAGAAGCGGAGGGCCTTGAGGCCATCTCCATGCGGAATGCAGGTGTACAGGGACTGGACGTCCATGGTGAATATGAGGTATTGGGGGCCAGGGAATTGGAAGTCCTGGAGGAGGTGGAGGGCGTGGGTGGTGTCACGGACGTAGGTGGGGAGTTCCTGGACCAAAGGGGAGAAAATGGAGTCCAGATAGGTGGAGATGAGTTCGGTGGGGCAGGAGCAGGCTGAGACGATGGGTCGACCAGGGCAGGCAGGTTTGTGGATTTTGGGAAGGAGATAGAAACGGGCCGTGCGGGGTTGGGGAACAATGAGGTTGGAGGCTGTGGGCGGGAGGTCCCCTGAGGTGATGAGGTCGTGAATGGTGTTGGAGATGATGGTTTGGTGCTCGGGTGTGGGGTCATGATCGAGGAGGCGGTAGGAGGTGGTGTCGGAGAGTTGGCGTCTGGCCTCGGCGATGTAGAGGTCAGTGCGCCATACTACCACTGCGCCACCCTTGTCCGCCCCCGCCACAACCGCCCCAAGAGGATCCCCCTCGTTCTCACACACCACCCTACCAACCTCCGGACACAACGTATTATCCTCCGACACTTCCGCCATTTACAATCCGACCCCACCACCCAAGACATTTTTCCATCCCCTCCCCTGTCTGCTTTCCGGAGAGACCACTCTCTCCGTGACTCCCTTGTTCGCTCCACACTGCCCTCCAACCCCACCACACCCGGCACCTTCCCCTGCAACCGCAGGAAATGCTACACTTGTCCCCACAGCTCCTCCCTCACCCCTATCCCAGGCCCCAAGATGACATTCCACATTAAGCAGAGGTTCACCTGCACATCTGCCAATGTGGTATACTGCATCCACTGTACCCGGTGCGGCTTCCTCTACATTGGGGAAACCAAGCGGAGGCTTGGGGACCGCTTTGCAGAACACCTCCGCTCAGTTCGCAACAAACAACTGCACCTCCCAGTCGCAAACCATTTCCACTCCCCCTCCCATTCTCTTGATGACATGTCCATCATGGGCCTCCTGCACTGCCACAATGATGCCACCCGAAGGTTGCAGGAACAGCAACTCATATTCCGTCTGGGAACCCTGCAGCCATATGGTATCAATGTGGACTTCATCAGCTTCAAAATCTCCCCTTCCCCCACTGCATCCCTAAACCAGCCCAGTTCATCCCCTCCCCCCACTGCACCACACAACCAGCCCAGCTCTTCCCCCCCACCCACTGCATCCCAAAACCAGTCCAACCTGTCTCTGCCTCCCTAACCGGTTCTTCCCCTCACCCATCCCTTCCTCCCACACCAAGCCGCACCCCCAGCTACCTACTAACCTCATCCCACCTCCTTGACCTGTCCGTCTTCCCTGGACTGACCTATCCCCTCCCCACCTCCCCACCTACACTCTCTTCACCTATCTTCTTTACTGTCCATCTTCGGTCCGCCTCCCCCTCTCTCCCTATTTATTCCAGTTCCCTCCCCCCATCCCCCTCCCTGATGAAGGGTCTAGGCCCGAAACGTCAGCTTTTGTGCTCCTGAGATGCTGCTTGGCCTGCTGTGTTCATCCAGCCTCACATTTTATTATCTTGGATTCTCCAGCATCTGCAGTTCCCATTATCTCTGAAGCCATGATGGACTGAGTGGCCTCTTTCTGCACTGTAACACACCAGTGATTCTGTGAACATGAAGTATTTCATTCTGACAGGAAAATAGAGGAGAAGAAACAGAAATAAAGAGGGACCATGAAAAACGGAGAAAGCGAGAGTGAGGGACCATGGGATTTGTGAGTACAAATTGCCGAAGGTACCTGGACAAGCTGTTCACAGCAGGAGACAGGAGATGGACTTGGTGCAGTGAGAGACCCCCACAGTATCTGACACAGTGAGTGGGTGTGATCAGTGACAAGCTGCCTCTAGTACAAACAAATTCAATAGAAACTGTTCAACTGGGCTGCAGGGAGACACTGGAAAAGGAGGGACTTGTAGGAGAATGAGGAATGAGTGGGTTTCGGGGATTGGTTGCTGATATCTCTCAGACATACACTGGGCTGAAGGATCTTTGAGGGTTCAGGAATTCTGCTGGGAGTGGCTTTGGACATGGTTAGGTGGTCTGAGGGGCTTCAGGATCTAGATACCACATTCCCAGACAGCTAAAGGTAGCTGCTCAGATAAATGTGAGTGTGGCCCAGTGCCTGGGTGCCTATTGTGGTGTTTAATGCATATTTGGAATTCACTGTCCAATGGGGAGCTCAGTGACGAGGGTAAGGATCACTGCTCCTTAGGGAAGCTGCTGAAGTCTGATATAGATGGCCTCAGTTATTGCAGAGCTCTGAGTGGACTCTGTTCCAGGTTTTATTCCTACAGGAACCTTGTGTTGTGGCCCAGAAATGGTTCATGGTCCAGGGAGAGATTTGGAAATATTTGACCCAAAATCTGGCTGTGGGCTGGCTGCATGTCATGCCCTGAGCTGTAGGGGGAGCTCCAAGCCCACAGTTTAAACCCCGAGCTTCATCGCTCACTGGGACATCGCAGTTCCACTTCAGTCTCTGTCAGTCCCAGCAGCTGAAGGAATAATACTGGGTAAGTGCCATGTCAGAGCTCCCAACGACCATCACAGACTCATAGAGCCATGCAGCATGGAACTAGACCCTTCTGTCCAACCAGTCCATGCCAAACATCAACCCAGCTGCCTGCAGTGGCCCATATTTCTCCAAACCTTTCATGTTCACGTTCGCATCAAAATGTCTTTTCAATGTTGTTAGTGTACTCACATCCATCACATTCTCTGCCAGTTCATTCCACATATGAACTACTCCCAGTGCAACAACGGTGCCCCCCAATGTCCTTTTGAAATGGTTTTCCTCTCACCTTAAAATATACATCTGGTAGTTTTGAAATCCTGCACGAGTGGGAAACCCTGGGAACCTCACCTTTGCCCCTCATGACTTTATAAACCTTTACAATGTCACCCCTCAATCTCCTGCGCTCCAGTGAAAGAAGTCCCAGACTGCGCAGCTTATTTTTATAACTCAAACTCTCCATTCGAGCAACATCCCGGTCAATCTGTTCTGAATCGTCTCCAGCTTAATAATATCCTCTTTCCTTAAATCAGGGAATCGAAGCAGTTCACAATTTTCCAGTAATTTGTACAGCCGCAGTAAGACATCCCTGTTCTTATCAAAAATTCCCTTTGATCCCTCAGTACTGACCCTCTGACAGTGCGGCACTCCCTCAGTACTGACCCCCTGACAGTGCTGCACTCACTCAGTACTGATCCTCCGACAGTGCGGCACTCCCTCAGTACTGACCCTCTGACAGTGCGGCCCTCCCTCAGTACTGACCATCTGACAGTGAGGCACTCCCTCAGTACTGACCCTCCGACAGTGCAGCGCTCCCTCAGTACTGACCCTCTGACAGTGTGGCACTCCCTCAGTACTGACCCTCCGACAGTGCAGCGCTCCATCAGCACTGACCCTCTGACAGTGTGGCACTCCCTCAATACTGACCCTCTGACAGTGTGGCATTCCCTCAATACTGACCCTCCGACAGTGTGGCACTCCCTCAGTACTGACCCTCTGACAGTGCAGTGCTCCATCAGCACTGACCCTCTGACAGTGTGGCACTCCCTCAGTACTGACCCTCTGACAGTGTGGCACTCCCTCAGTACTGACCCTCTGACAGTGTGGCATTCCCTCAATACTGACCCTCCGACAGTGTGGCGCTCCCTCAGCACTGACCCTCTGAGAGGCATCAGTGGGTGTGGCTGTTGGGATACCCTTTGTTCCGAAAATCTTTGTATAGGTGTTTCTCTTTGTTTCTGCACAGAATACAGGAACACCAACTCACACCAAAACAGCACGACCTATTCTCCTTCATTTCAATACACTTCGATGTAGAAGGACACCAGTTTAACTGGGACGAAGCTACAGTACTAGGACACATGAGACAATGACAAGCACGAGAATTCCTGGAGGCCTGGTTTCCACCCACTGATGCGATAAGCAGACATATTGAAATAGACCCCATCTGCACGCGTAGAAAACTGCAAGCACGGCTGCCAACCACGAGAGACCGGACCACATCAATTCAGAGCGGGACAGAACAACAGCGCTTCAATGGTGGCTACACAGCGCAGGCAATGTCACCCAGAAGGGAGACTAAACGTTTACAAGAAAACCAGTCAGCTCGGCAAACCAACCAACAACTCCAACTGCAAACCGAGATCTTTGTTAAAAATATATGGATTGTGCTGCCAGAGAAAGTGGTTGAGGCAGGTACCATAGCAACTTGTGGAAATCATTTGGACAAGTACATGGATGGGAAGGGGTTGCAGGGATATGCACCAAACGCGGGTAATTGGAACTAGTTGAGTACGTACCATGGTCAGTATGGGTCGGTATGGGCTGAAGGGGCTGTTTCTATGTGTCTGACTCTATGTGTCTATGACACCTGTAGTTTCTGGAAGTCTGTTCCTTTATTAAATGTATTCAGTGACATGGCTCCAGTCTCCTGTGGTAGAGAATTCCACATGTTCACCACGCTCAGTGAAAAAGTATCTCATCTCAGTGTTAAGTGGCCAACTGCATACCCTGACACTGTGGCCTCTTCTGCTGGATCCCAAGCTACATCGCTGCATCCAGATTGTGCAAACCTGTCTGAATTTTATTATTTCAGTAAGAGATTGTTGTCTTTACACCATGCCACGAAGCTCCTTTTCTCTTTCCTATACTCCATTTTGTTGTTATTTAAAATCTGACTTAGTACAGTGGTGTCATCAGGAAATTTGTAAATGGAATTAGAGCAGAGTTTGGCCTCCATTGAGAGTGTATAAGGAGTATAGTAAGGGACTGAATACGCAGCATTACGGGACGCCTGTGTTGAGGAGTATCATGGAAGATGTGTTATTGCCTATCCTTACTGATTGTGGCCTGTGCATCAGAAAGCCGAGGACCCGGTTGCAAAAGGGGAGCAGAATCCTAGGTCTCAGAGTTTGGAGATGAGATTGGTTGGACTTATGATGTTAAAGTTGGAGCTAAAGTCAATAAATAGGACTCTGCCATAGGTGTCTGTGTTATCCAGATATTGCAGGAATGAGTATAGGACAAGAGAGACAGTGTTTGCTATGGACCTGTTGTGATGGTAGGTGAATTGTTGTGGATCAAGGCAATCTTGGAGGCTGGAGTTGATGTATGCCATTACTAACCTCTCATAGCGATTCATAATGATCGATGTCAGAGCCACTGGGTGGTAGTCGTTAAGGCATGCTTCTTGATTTTTCTTTGGCACAAGGATGATGGTGGTCTTCTTGAAGCAGGTGGGAACCTCACATCATAGTAAGGAGAGGTTATGGTTGTGAGCAAATAGCCCCACCCGCTGGTCCCTGCACGATCTGGGAGCATGGCCAGGGACTCCATCCAGGATCCCTGTGTTGATGAGGTAGGGGTGTGCAGCGGGTAACATATCGTCAGAGGCTGGGATTTAACAGGCTAGCAGAAAACAGAGTATAGAAAAATGGGTCTTTGGTGATGAGTCGGGTGCTGCTGGGAGTTAGCTTCTTCCATTTGACATCGGTGATGTGGAGGAGGAGGGTGAAGGTGTGGTGACTACATTCCCAGGAAACTCCCAGATAGGCCAGGAAGAATGCTGCTGAGGTGAGATCAGGAGTTTAAGGTGGGAGAATGTGAAGCTGTTCACTTTACGGAAGGAATCAATCTAAAGATTTCTGAAATGGGGGAGAGGGAGAGGGGGAGAGAGAGAGAGAGACTGCACAATTCCAAGGTGCAGAGGCATCTAGGTGCTCTAGTGGATGAGTCACAAACAGTTCAAATGCGGTTACAGCTGTAATCAGGAAAACTATTATTCTTTATCGGGAATTGAACATAAAAGTAAGGAAGTTATGCTTCAGTCCTAGAGGGTATTGGTGAGACCATGTTTCAAATACTGTGTACGGTTTCAATCTGCTTGTTTAAGGGACAATGTAGATATGTTAGTGGTGGTTCGGGGCGGGGGGGAGGTGGGTTTACTGGGTTGTTCCGTGGAATGAGTGGGTAGTTTGGTGGGGCAAGGTTGGACAGACTGGGCCTGTTCCCCCTGGAGTTCAGTGGAGATTTGATCGAAGCGTATCAGATCCTGAATGTGGGATGTGGGGAGAATGTCTCCTCTTGTGGGTGCGAGTGATTGAAACATATAAAATAATCAGAGGGTTAGATAGGGTGGATAGGGAGAGCCTTTTTCCTAGGATGGTGACGGCGAGCACGAGGGGGCATAGCTTTAAATTGAGGGGTGAAAGATATAGGACAGATGTCAGAGGTAGTTTCTTTACTCAGAGAGTAGTAAGGGAATGGAACGCTTTGCCTGCAATGGTAGTAGATTCGCCAACTTTAGGTACATTTAAATCGCCATTGGACAAGCATATGGACGTACATGGAATAGTGTAGGTTAGATGGGCTTGAGATCGGTATGACAGGTCGGCACAACATCGAGGGCCGAAGGGCCTGTACTGAACTGTAATGTTCGATGTTCTATGAGTGCAGAACTGTGGCGCAGTGTTTTACAATCAGGAGTTTCACTTTCAGGACAGAGACAATGCAAACCTTTCTCTCCCGGGGGGCTCTGTGATTTTGGAACTGTCTGCCTCAGGGAGTCGTGGAGACGGGATCGTTGTATATTTTTAACAGCGAGCTGGATAAATTCTTGTTAGGGTGGGCAATCAAGAGTTGGGAATGTGAGACTGTAAACTCAAACAGATCAGTGATGATCTTACTGAATGATGGAGCAGACCCATGGTGCTGACTGATCTACTTTGCTGTGCTTTGTTTATCTGTAAGTTCTGTCCACAGCGCCTCAGTCTGGGAGACAGCTCCCATCTGTAATTTACTGTCATTTGGGAAAGGGGCTGTTTCCTCTTGTCCTGCTGCCACACGGTCCCGAAAGTTCCACCCCAGCTGATAGTACAGCACAGCACATCAGTACAGGGACACGAATGATTGTCCTGAACAAAGGTCACTGGCAGAAACTGGTTGAACTCCACCTGGATCATCTAGGGCTTTCCAAAATGAAATGTTGATGAGAAGCTATGCCTGGTGGTTAGGATCGGATGCAGACATAGCTGCATTGGTGGGTCAGTTCCCGGACTGCCAACAAGGACAAAAATTCCCACCAGCAGCTCCCCCCCATTCATGGGAATGGCCGGGTAAATCCTGGACTCAGTTACACATCGATTGTGCTAATCCTTTCATGGGCGCAATGTTTTTAGTTTTTGTAGACTCCTCACTCAAAGTGGCTGGACGTGTCAAACATGGGGACAGCGATACAAAAACTGCACACAATGTTTGTGACACACAGGCTCCTGGAAGTGTTCGTCACAGATAATGGACCATCGTTTACCAGGAGGGAATTTGAGTATTTCCTAAAGTTGAATGGTGTTCAGTACGTAAGGACAGCTCCACAACATGGATCATCCAATAATCTGGCAGAAAGTGCAGTCCAATCAAAGAACAAAGAAAATTGCAGCACAGGAACAGGCCCTTCGGCCCTCCAAGCCTGCACCGATTGAGATCCTCTGTCTAACCTGTCATATATTTTCTAAGGGACTGTGTCCATTTGCTCCCTTCAGGGGGATGAAGTTTGGTTTAGGAACCACAGGAATGTCACAGTCGATGCAAGCTCAGGCCCATGTTGTACAAAGTTCGGATAGGTGTGCTGGTCCTGAACAACCATGTGGACCATATAAAAGCTGCAACTCACAAATGGTGCAGGAGCAAAATGTGCCTGGCTCCTCAACAGCCTTTCTGACTGTTCCAGTACCCGTGGGCTCTCCCTTCCCATTAAGGGTTGAAGGTACCTCGCAATCTGAGATGGACACGTCAGGTACCGCTGCCTTGACACTTTTGCCACCTGAGAATCGGAGTGAATTTCTTCTGAGGAGATCATTCTGCCTCTCAAACCTATTCTGCCATTCACTCGCATCAAACCTCAATCAATATTCTAACTCCAGTCTTTGTTCCCAATCCCTAATATCCCCAGCGTATACTCCCAGGGTTGTAAACAGCTCCCAGTCTGCACAGCTTTTTCAGCTGAGTCTGTTCCAGATTTTACTTCCTGTTTGTGGAGGGAGGAGCTCCAGTTGGAAATCCCTGGTTTCTCTGTGTTGACCAGAAATCCATTGTCTTACGCAGCTTGTTCAAACTTCTCCTTAACCTTTGAAGCATAGCCTGTGCACACTCTGTCCATTAATTAACCCATTTAGCCCCGAGATATCTCTGGGGAATCTCTACTGCACTTTCACCATTGAGGCCATCTCCTTCATGAGGTCGATGGCCCAAACCTGAAGGCGGTGAGATCGGAGCAAGGCTTTAGCTTCATTCCCACTTGCTCGCTTCATAACCAACTGCTTCGAGGTGAAGGCCAGCTCCTATTTCTTACCATCCTTGAGAAATAAACAACAAATACTGCTGTAACTCAGCCTCACACTTTCTCCTTGTCTTCCAGATCCTCGTGTGGACTCTAATTCTGCATCTTCCTCCAAACTCCAAGCAGATCTATGTCAACGCTATATGGGAAGAGGGCAGTGATAGGTTGGCACATGGAGACAGTAAGAACTGCAGATGCTGGAAATCCTGATTAAGGGTTTCAGCCCGAACTATTGATGTTCCTGCTCCTTGGATACTGTCTGACCAGGTTGGCAATTTGACTCTCATTGGCAAAATTGTTATCACGGAGAATGCACAAGAAGATGATGATCAACAGTTCACTGCCAAACTTTGCTTTAATGTTAAACCAGGCAGGTCAGCTGTGATTGGTCAAGGCATTGCCCTGAAATCTGAGCGAGTGAATAGCTGATAGTTATTTGGTTGAGTTGAAATGGGTACAGTGTGTGTATAGGAGATAATGGGAACTGCAGATGCTGGAGAATTCCAAAATAATAAAATGTGAGGCTGGATGAACACAGCAGGCCAAGCAGCATCTCAGGAGCACAAAAGCTGACATTTCGGGCCTAGACCCTTCATCAGAGAGGGGGATGGGGAGAGGGAGCTGGAATAAATAGGGAGAGAGGGGGAGGCGGACCGAAGATGGAGAGTAAAGAAGATAGGTGGAGAGAGTATAGGTGGGGAGGTAGGGAGGGGATAGGTCAGTCCAGGGAAGACGGACAGGTCAAGGAGGTGGGATGAGGTTAGTAGGTAGCTGGGGGTGCGGCTTGGTGTGGGAGGAAGGGATGGGTGAGAGGAAGAACCGGTTAGGCAGGCAGGGACAGGTTGGACTGGTTTTGGGATGTAGTGGGTGGGGGGGAAGAGCTGGGCTGGTTGTGTGGTGCAGTGGGGGGAGGGGACGAACTAGGCTGGTTTAGGGATGCAGTAGGGGAAGGGGAGATTTTGAAACTGGTGAAGTCCACATTGATACCATATGGCTGCAGGGTTCCCAGGCGGAATATGAGTTGCTGTTCCTGCAACCTTCGGGTGGCATCATTGTGGGAGTGCAGGAGGCCCATGATGGACATGTCATCTAGAGAATGGGAGGGGGAGTGGAAATGATTTGCGACTGGGAGGTGCAGTTGTTTGTTGCGAACTGAGCGGAGGTATTCTGCAAAGCGGTCTCCAAGCCTCCGCTTGGTTTCCCCAATGTAGAGGAAGCCGCACCGGGTACAGTGGATGCAGTATACCACATTGGCAGATGTGCAGGTGAACCTCTGCTTAATGTGGAATGTCATCTTGGGGCCTGGGATAGGGGTGAGGGAGGAGGTGTGGGGAGAAGTGTAGCATTTCCTGCGGTTGCAGGGGAAGGTGCCGGGTGTGGTGGGTTTGGAGGGCAGTGTGGAGCGAACAAGGGAGTCACGGAGAGACTGGTCTCTCCGGAAGGCAGACAGGGGAGGGGATGGAAAAATGTCTTGGGTGGTGGGGTCGGATTGTAAATGGCGGAAGTGTCGGAGGATGATGCGTTGTATCCGGAGGTTGGTAGGGTGGTGTGTGAGAACGAGGGGGATCCTCTTAGGGCGGTTGTGGCGGGGGCGGGGTGTGAGGGATGTGTTGCGGGAAATACGGGAGATGCAGTCACGGGCGTTCTCGATCACTGTGGGGGGAAAGTTGCGGTACTTCTTCAACCGGGAACCTAACCCTCCTTCCACTCACCCCTTCACCCGCTTCCAACACAAGTCCTCCTCCTGGACACCACCCCCAGGCCTCCTACCCTCCCTCGACCTCTTCATCTCCAACTGCCGTCGAGACATTAACCGCCTCAACCTCTTCACCCCTCTCACCCACTCCAACCTCTCCCCCGCAGAAGGGGCAGCCCTCCGCTCCCTCCACTCCAACCCCAACCTCACCATCAAACCCGCAGACAAGGGTGGCACAGTGGTAGTATGGCGCACTGACTTCTACATCGCCGAGGCCAGACGCCAACTCTCCGACACCACCTCCTACCGCCTCCTCGATCATGACCCCACACCCGAGCACCAAACCATCATCTCCAACACCATTCACGACCTCATCACCTCAGGGGACCTCCCGCCCACAGCCTCCAACCTCATTGTTCCCCAACCCCGCACGGCCCGTTTCTATCTCCTTCCCAAAATCCACAAACCTGCCTGCCCTGGTCGACCCATCGTCTCAGCCTGCTCCTGCCCCACCGAACTCATCTCCACCTATCTGGACTCCATTTTCTCCCCTTTGGTCCAGGAACTCCCCACCTACGTCCGTGACACCACCCACGCCCTCCACCTCCTCCAGGACTTCCAATTCCCTGGCCCCCAACACCTCATATTCACCATGGACGTCCAGTCCCTGTACACCTGCATTCCGCATGGAGATGGCCTCAAGGCCCTCCGCTTCTTCCTGTCCCGCAGGCCCGACCAGTCCCCCTCCACCGACACTCTCATCCGCCTAGCTGAACTCGTCCTCACACTCAACAACTTCTCTTTTGACTCCTCCCACTTCCTACAGACTAAGGGGGTGGCCATGGGCACCCGCATGGGCCCCAGCTATGCCTGCCTCTTTGTAGGTTACGTGGAACAGTCCCTCTTCCGCACCTACACAGGCCCCAAACCCCACCTCTTCCTCCGGTACATTGATGACTGTATCGGCGCCGCCTCTTGCTCCCCAGAGGAGCTCGAACAGTTCATCCATTTCACCAACACCTTCCACCCCAACCTTCAGTTCACCTGGGCACATCCCTCACCTTCCTGGACCTCTCAGTCTCCATCTCAGGCAACCAGCTTGTAACTGATGTCCATTTCAAGCCCACCGACTCCCACAGCTACCTAGAATACACCTCCTCCCACCCACCCTCCTGCAAAAATTCCATCCCCTATTCCCAATTCCTCCGTCTCCGCCGCATCTGCTCCCACGATAAGACATTCCACTCCCGCACATCCCAGATGTCCGAGTTCTTTCAGGACCGCAACTTTCCCCCCACAGTGATCGAGAACGCCCTTGACCGCGTCTCCCGTATTTCCCGCAACACATCCCTCACACCCCGCCCCCACCACAACCGCCCTAAGAGGATCCCCCTCGTTCTCACACACCACCCTACCAACCTCCGGATACAACGCATTATCCTCCGACACTTCCGCCATTTACAATCCGACCCCACCACCCAAGACATTTTTCCATCCCCACCCCTGTCTGCTTCCCGGAGAGACCACTCTCTCCGTGACTCCCTTATTCGCTCCACACTGCCCTCCAAACGCACCACACCCGGCACCTTCCCCTGCAACCGCAGGAAATGCTACACTTGCCCCGGCACCTCCTCCCTCACCCCTATCGCAGGCCGCAAGATGACATTCCACATTAAGCAGAGGTTCACCTGCACATCTGCCAATGTGGTATACTGCATCCACTGTACCCGGTGCGGCTTCCTCTACATTGGGGAAACCAAGCGGAGGCTTAGGGACCGCTTTGCAGAACACCTCCGCTCAGTTCGCAACAAACAACTGCACCTCCCAGTCGCAAACCATTTCCACTCCCCCTCCCATTCTCTAGATGACATGTCCATCATGGGCCTCCTGCACTGCCACAATAATGCCACCCGAAGGTTGCAGGAACAGCAACTCATATTCCGCCTGGGAACCCTGCAGCCATATGGTACCAATGTGGACTTCGCCAGTTTCAAAATCTCCCCTTCCCCTACTGCATCCCTAAACCAGCCTAGTTCGTCCCCTCCCCCCACTGCACCACACAACCAGCCCAGCTCTTCCCCCCCACCCACTGCATCCCAAAACCAGTCCAACCTGTCCCTGCCTGCCTAACCGGTTCTTCCTCTCACCCATCCCTTCCTCCCACACCAAGCCGCACCCCCAGCTACCTACTAACCTCATCCCACCTCCTTGACCTGTCCGTCTTCCCTGGACTGACCTATCCCCTCCCTACCTCCCCACCTGTACTCTCTCCACCTATCTTCTTTACTCTCCATCTTCGGTCCGCCTCCCCCTCTCTCCCTATTTATTCCAGCTCCCTCTCCCCATCCCCCTCTCTGATGAAGGGTCTAGGCCCGAAACGTCAGCTTTTGTGCTCCTGAGATGCTGCTTGGCCTGCTGTGTTCATCCAGCCTCACATTTTATTACAGTGTGTGTATATGTTCTTTCTGTGTGCAAACAACAGGGCCCTGTGCATTTATGTGTCAGACTTCTGGTGCATCCATATTTTCTTGTTTTTTGTTCATGGGATGTGGACATCCCTGGCTTGGCCAGCATTCACTGCCCATTGCTGATTGCCCAGAGACACTCATGAATCAACCACATTGCAGTGGGTCTGAAGCCATGCATAGGCCAGACCAGGCAAAGAGGTTAGTTTTCCTTCCTTGAAGGACATTAGTGAACTATACTGTGAATGAGACTATAAATTGGCTGTTGTGTAATTCTTCATACATTCATGTTTATTGAGCAAGTGTTGTGCATTTGGAGAATCACATCTAATGTTGGACACCAGGGTTAGTTTTAGAAACATGGACTGGAGGGCCACGGTCTGTATGTTACTTGTTGTGAACAGTCAAAGGGGTAATTGATTGGTACAATTCACCAGGCTTTGTGGTTTCTTGGATTTTGGCCAGTGAAGCCTAACAGCAGAAAAAGTCATGTTCTTGTGAGACAGATGTCATGATGTTTATTTACAACACCAGCTATTTACATGATTATACTATCACAGTCTTACACACAGTTCCTGGTTTCTGTGTTCTGATGAAGGGTCTAGGCCCGGAACATCAGCTTTCCTGCTCCTATGATGCTGCTTGGCCTGCTGTGTTCATCCAGCTCTACACCATGTTATCTCATTCTCCAGCATCTGCAGTTCCTATTATTTCTGTATTTAGTGATGTTTTGTACATTTACATTGACATAGTAAACTGTCTGAATAGTCCTAGAGGATCAAAGGGTGGCTTCCTTTGATGTGTGTGTGTGTGTGTGTGTGTGTGTGTGTGTGTGTGTGTGTGTGTGTGTGTGTGTGTGTGTGTGTGTGTGTGAGAGAGAGAGACAGACAGAGAGAGAAAGACGGAAAAAGAGAGAGGATTGGTGGTGGGCCCCACCTAAGGGTCACCATGCCTCAGGTGAGAGGACAAGTTGAGAAAGTGGCACTTCCATGGTGATGTTGGCTGAGGCAGGAATGGAACTTCCTGCTGTTGGCATCAGAAACCAGCTGTTCAGACAGTGATAACAAAGTGTGGAGCTGGATGAACACAGCAGGCCAAGCAACACCTCAGGAGCACAAAAGCTGACATTTTGGGCCTAGACCCTTCATCAGAGAGCAAGGGCCTAGGCCCGAAACGTCAGCTTTTGTGCTCCTGAGGTGCTGCTTGGCCTGCTGTGTTCATCCAGCTTCACACTTTGTTATCTTCGATTCTCCAGCATCTGCAGTTCCCATTATCTCTGTTCAGACAGTGAACTCACTAAAGGCAGGCCCCAGCATTTCCCAGCTCATTTGAAAATGAAAAGCAGGAGAGATAATGACAGATTGTGGCAGTCTGTAGAGATTGTCAAACACAGAGACCTTGAATTCAATGTTACTGCCTTGTGGAAGGGTGTCAATGGGACAAAGTGGGTTGAGGTGACTTTTATTATTGCAGTGGTCCAGGATGGAAGTGGAGTTTAAATTCATAGTTCAGTCTGCAGCCTCCAGTTAATGAACTCATTATCTTACAGTAATTTGCTTCATAAAGGAGAGATGTATGAGATTGTAGTCGGGAAGTATCTGCAGTTACAATCCTATTTGAACTTCATTACAGTGAGAATTAGCATATTAGCAATCTTCCATTAAAACTGCAGTCAGCACAGAGACAAATTACCCAACGATACAGTGACCCACTCAGCAAGGACTTTTGCAACTCAGAAAGCGAGTGAGGGGTGTGCTGAGCTGGAGTCTCAAACAGATTGTAGAACCACAGGAGCACAGTGTTAGACAAGGCCCCACCCAAGCTCTATCTGGGCAATCACCATTCACTGCTCTCAGTCTGGGCATGAGGTACAGAAACAGGAGATGAGAAACAGACGATAACAACAGAGGGGCACAAACAGAGGGTGAGAAACAGAATTCGGACAATCTCTTCATCTTTCTCATCAGTCTCCCATTCAATTACAACATCAGAACGAGGAGCAAGACCCAGCTATTCAGCCCCTCAAGCCTATTCCACCATTTAATATGATCATGGCTGACCTTATCTCAGCCTCAACTCCACTTAACTGTCCGCTCTGTATTACCCTTCAACCCATGACTCATTACAAATCTGTCCTCCTTAAACTTACTCAATGACCCAGCAGATTCACGCCCCTTTTAGAAAGTAACTTCTCCTCAGCTCTGGTTTAAATCTGTTACCCCTTATCTTAAAATTGTGATCTCGTGTTTGTGATTGCCCACGAGGGAACATCCTTTCTGTGTACTTTGTCAATTCCCTTTATCATCTTACATCCCTCAATTAGATTTCATCTAATTCTTCTAAACATCAGTATAGACCTAAACTGCACAATCTTGTCTTCATAAGACAAACTCCTCATTTCTGGAATCAATTGAGTGAACCGCCTCTGAACTGCCTCAAAATGACTACATCCTTCCTCAGGTAAATCGACACAAACACTTTGCAGAACTCCAGGTCTGGTCTCTCTAATGCCTTGTACAGTTGCAGGAATGATTCCCTTTTATACTGTTACTTTCACAATAAATGCCAAAATTCCATTTACCTTCCTTTTATCTGCTGGACCTGCATACTAGTTTTGTGCTTCATACACAAGGACACCCAGATCCCTCTGCACTGAAGCATTCCAAAGCTTCTCTCTGTTTAGATAATAAGTTGCCCTTTTATTGTTCTGATCAACATGAATAACCTCATTTATGCACAAATTTTATCTATAAACAGTTGGGCCTAAGGAGCAAACCCTGTGGCGCTCCACTAGGTACAATTTGTCAACCAGAAAAAGACCCATTTATCCTGACTCTCTGCTTTCTGTTCTGTTGGTCAGCTAATTCACTATTCAAGCTAATAAGGTGCCCCAAACCCATGTGAGCTTACATTCAATGAATGCTGACTTCAAAATCCTCAAACACCACCCTGTGACAGTGCGGCACTCCCTCAGTACTGACCCTCCTACAATGTGGCCCTCCCTCAGTACTGACCCTCTGACAGTGCGGCCCTCCCTCAGTACTGACCCTCTGACAGTGCGGCCCTCCCTCAGTACTGACCCTCTGACAGTGCGGCACTCCCTCAGTACTGACTGTCTGACTCTGTGGCCTAACACTCCCACAGTGCAGCTCTCCCTCAGTACTGACCCTCTGACAGTGCGGCACTCCCTCAGTACTGACCCTCTGACAGTGCGGCACTCCCTCAGTACTGACCCTCTGACAGTGCGGCTCTCCCTCAGTACTGACCCTCTGACAGTGCGGCACTCCCTCAGTACTGACCCTCCGACAGTGCGGCACTCCCTCAGTACTGACCCTCTGACAGTGCGGCACTCCCTCAGTACTGACCCTCTGACAGTGCGGCTCTCCCTCAGTACTGACCCTCTGACAGTGCGGCACTCCCTCAGTACTGACCCTCTGACAGTGCGGCACTCCCTCAGTACTGACCCTCTGACAGTGCGACACTCCCTCAGTACTGACCCTCTGACAGTGCGGCACTCCCTCAGTACTGACCCTCTGACAGTGCGACACTGCCTCAGTACTGACCCTCTGACAGTGCGGCACTCCCTCAGTACTGACCCTCTGACAGTGCGGCACTCCCTCAGTACTGACCCTCTGACAGTGCGGCACTCCCTCAGTACTGACCCTCTGACAGTGCGACACTCCCTCAGTACTGACCCTCCGACAGTGCAGCACTCCCTCAGTACTGACCCTCCGACAGTGCGGCACTTCCTCAGTACAGACACTCCCACAGTGCAGCTCTCCCTCAGTACTGACCCTCTGACAGTGCGGCTCTCCCTCAGTACTGACCCTCTGACAGTGCGGCACTCCCTCAGTACTGACCCTCTGACAGTGGGGCACTCCCTCAGTACTGACACTCTGACAGTGCGGCACTCCCTCAGTACTGACCCTCTGACAGTGCGACACTCCCTCAGCACTGACCCTCTGACAGTGCGGCACTCCCTCGGTACTGACCCTCTGACAGTGCGGCACTCCCTCAGTACTGACCCTCTGACAGTGCGGCACTCCCTCAGTACTGACCCTCTGACAGTGCGACACTCCCTCAGCACTGACCCTCTGACAGTGCGGCACTCCCTCAGTACTGACCCTCTGACAGTGCAGCACTCCCTCAGCACTGACCCTCCGACAGTGCGGCACTCCCTCAGTACTGACCCTCTGACAGTGCGGCACTCCCTCAGCACTGACCCTCCGACAGTGCGGCACTCCCTCAGCACTGACCCTCTGACAGTGCGGCACTCCCTCAGTACTGACCCTCTGACAGTGCGGCACTCCCTCAGCACTGACCCTCTGACAGTGCGACACTCCCTCAGTACTGACCCTCTGACAGTGCGACACTCCCTCAGTACTGACCCTCTGACAGTGCGGCACTCCCTCAGTACTGACACTCTGACAGTGCGGCACTCCCTCAGTACTGACCCTCTGACAGTGCGACACTCCCTCAGCACTGACCCTCTGACAGTGCGGCACTCCCTCAGTACTGACCCTCTGACAGTGCAGCACTCCCTCAGCACTGACCCTCCGACAGTGCGGCACTCCCTCAGTACTGACCCTCTGACAGTGCGGCACTCCCTCAGTACTGACCCTCTGACAGTGCGGCACTCCCTCAGCACTGACCCTCTGACAGTGGGGCACTCCCTCAGTACTGACACTCTGACAGTGCGGCACTCCCTCAGCACTGACCCTCTGACAGTGCAGCGCTCCCTCAGTACTGACCCTCTGACAGTGCGGCACTCCCTCAGTACTGACCCTCTGACAGTGCAGCACTCCCTCAGTACTGACCCTCTGACAGTGTGGCACTCCCTCAGTACTGACCCTCTGACAGTGCGAGACTCCCTCAGCACTGACCCTCTGACAGTGCGGCACTCCCTCAGTACTGACCCTCTGACAGTGCGGCACACCCTCAGCACTGACCCTCTGACAGTGCGGCACTCCCTCAGTACTGACCCTCTGACAGTACGGCACTCCCTCAGCACTGACCCTCTGACAGTGCGGCTCTTCCTCAGCACTGACCCTCCGACAGTGCGGCTCTTCCTCAGTACTGACCCTCTGACAGTGTGACACTCCCTCAGTACTGACCCTCCGACAGTGCGGCTCTTCCTCAGTACTGACCCTCTGACAGTGCGGCACTCCCTCAGTACTGACCCTCTGACAGTGCGGCACTCCCTCAGTACTGACACTCTGACAGTGCGGCACTCCCTCAGTACTGACCCTCTGACAGTGCGGCACTCCCTCAGTACTGACCCTCTGACAGTGCGGCACTCCCTCAGTACTGACCCTCTGACAGTGCAGTACTCCCTCAGTACTGACCCTCTGACAGTGCGGCACTCCCTCAGTACTGACCCTCTGACAGTGCAGTACTCCCTCAGTACTGACCCTCTGACAGTGCGGCACTCCCTCAGTACTGACCCTCTGACAGTGCAGTACTCCCTCAGTACTGACCCTCTGACAGTGCAGTACTCCCTCAGTACTGACCCTCTGACAGTGCAGTACTCCCTCAGTACTGACCCTCTGACAGTGCGGCACTCCCTCAGTACTGACCCTCTGACAGTGCAGTACTCCCTCAGTACTGACCCTCTGACCGTGCAGTAGTCCCTGATACTCAACGAGTTGCATATGGGGATTGTGCTGGAATTTGTGGATTGTGATTCATTGTGGGGTGATGTGATGCAGTGTGCTAGTCGCGTGTAGATCGATATCTGATGGTATTTATTCCCTTGTTGACGGTCCCTGGTGAAGGCATTGGCATTCCTATGAGAACTGGAGAGTGTATCTCTGTTTTGTTTGCTGTTTGTTATTGCCATCAGCGATTATTTTGTCCCATTTCCTGTGTCTTTTCTGTGCTGCATGCCCCATGTTGCACTTTCCTGTCTGTACCGCGGGTCCTGGAACTTTTTTCCTTGCCCGTTCTCAGTTTTCTGGGTTTTCACTTTGTTAATTGATTCTTGCAGAAGGTGGTTTGTGTTGTTGGATTGTGTCATATGCTAATTTAATTGTTATGCAAAATTGTTCCAAATGTTAATGCATCTGCAGAACAAGCAGAATGTCCGCAGAGAATATTGAGTAAATGGAATGTTATTCAAATAGGCTCGTTAGACACTTTACACCACGTTGTGACCATCCTTTTGTACGTTGTAGGTTCGGTTTGCTGATGCATGAGAAGGTGTAAATACTCACTCTGTGTTCACACTGTGCAGGCTCTGCTTCTCCCACTTTGTTACTGATTGGCAGCGCGGTTAGCAAAGGAAGACTGTTCGCAGGGACTCACGGAGACATCCCGACACCACACTGGATCCAGAGAGATCCCCACACCACACTGCATCCAGAAAGACGTCCACACCACACGGCATCCAGAGAGATCCCCACACCACACTGCATCCAGAGAGATCCCCACAGAACACTGCATCCAGAGAGATCCTCACAGCACACTGCATCCGGAGAGAACCTTGCAGCACACTGCATCCATAGAGATCTCCACAGCACGCTACGTCCAGAGAGAACCTCACAGTGCATTAGTTCCAGAGGGATGCCTACAGCACACTGGTTCCAGAGAGATCTCCATACCACACTGCATCTGGAGAGATCCCCACACCACACTGCATCCAGAGAGAACCTCACGGCACACCAAATGCAGAGAGATCTCCACAGCACACTGCATCCAGAGAGAACCTCACAGCACACTGCATCCAGAGAGATCTCCACAGCACACAGCATCCAGAGAGATCCTCATACCACACTGCATCCAGAGAGATTTCCACACCACACTGCACCCAGAGCGATCCCCACAGCACACTGCATCCAGAAAGTTCTCCACACCACACTGCATCCGGAGAGATCTCCACACCACAATGCATCCGGAGAGATCCCCACACCACGCAGCATCCAGAGAGATCTCCACCCCACACTGCATCCAGAGAGATCTCCACCCCACACTGCATCCAGAGAGATCTCCACATGACACTGCATCCAGAGAGATCCCCACACCACACTGCATCCGGCAGGTCTCCACGCCACACTGCATCTGGAGAGATCGCCACACCACAATGCATCCGGAGAGATCCCCACACCACGCTGAATCCAGAGAGATCTCCACCACACACTGCACCCAGAGAGATCTCCACATGACACTGCATCCAGAGAGATCCCCACACCACACTGCATCCGGAAGGTATCCACGCCACACTGCATCTGGAGAGATCGCCACAGCGCACTGCATCTGGAGAGATCCCCACACTACACTGCATCTGGAGAGATCTCCACAGCACACTACATCCAGAGAGATCTCCACATGACACTGCATCCAGAGAGATCCCCACACCACACTGCATCCAGAGAGACCCCCACAGCACACTGCATCCAGAGAGACCCCCACACCACACTGCATCCGGAGAGAACCTCACAGCACACTGCATCCAGAGAGATCTCCACACCACACTGCATCCAGAGAGAACCTCACAGCACACTGCATCCAGAGAGTTCTCCACAGCACACAGCATCCAGAGAGATCCTCATACCACACTGCATCCAGAGAGATTTCCACACCACACTGCACCCAGAGAGATCCCCACAGCACACTGCATCCAGAGGGTTCTCCACACCACACTGCATCCAGAGAGAACCTCACGGCACACCAAATGCAGAGAGATCTCCACAGCACACTGCATCCAGAGAGAACCTCACAGCACACTGCATCCAGAGAGATCTCCACACCACACTGCATCCGGAGAGATCTCCACACCACAATGCATCCGGAGAGATCCCCACACCACGCTGCATCCAGAGAGATCTCCACCCCACACTGCATCCAGAGAGATCTCCACCCCACACTGCATCCAGAGAGATCTCCACATGACACTGCATCCAGAGAGATCCCCACACCACACTGCATCCGGCAGGTATCCACGCCACACTGCATCTGGAGAGATCGCCACACCACAATGCATCCGGAGAGATCCCCACACCACGCTGAATCCAGAGAGATCTCCACCACACACTGCACCCAGAGAGATCTCCACATGACACTGCATCCAGAGAGATCCCCACACCACACTGCATCCGGAAGGTATCCACGCCACACTGCATCTGGAGAGATCGCCACAGCGCACTGCATCTGGAGAGATCCCCACACTACACTGCATCTGGAGAGATCTCCACAGCACACTACATCCAGAGAGATCTCCACATGACACTGCATCCAGAGAGATCCCCACACCACACTGCATCCAGAGAGACCCCCACAGCACACTGCATCCAGAGAGACCCCCACACCACACTGCATCCGGAGAGAACCTCACAGCACACTGCATCCGGAGAGTTCTCCACAGCACACTGCATCTGGAGAGATACCCACAGCACACTGCATCCAGAGAGTTCTCCACACCACACTGCATCCAGAGAGATCCCCACAGCACACTGCATCTGGAGAGATCCCCACACCACACTGCATCCAGAGAGATCCCCACACCACACTGCATCCAGAGAGATCTCCACAACACACTGCATCTGGAGAGATCTGCACACCACACTGCATCCACAGAGACCCCCACACCACACGGCATCCGGAGAGATCCTCACACCACACTGCATCTGGAGAGATCGCCACACCACACTGCATCCAGAGAGATCTCCACACCACACTGCATCCAGAGAGATCCCCACACCACACTGCATCCAGAGAGATTTCCACAGCACACTGCATCCAGAGAGATCCCCACACCACACTGCATCCGGAGAGATCTCCACCCCACACTGCATCCAGAGAGATCTCCACATGACACTGCATTCAGAGAGATCCCCACACAACACTGCATCCGGAGAGATCTCCACGCCACAATGCTTCTGGAGAGAGCTCCACAGCACACTGCATCCGGAGAGATCCCCACACTACACTGCACCCGGAGAGATCTCCACAGCACACTGCATCCGGAGAGATCTCCACGCCACACTGCATCCAGAGAGACCCCCACACCACACTGCATCCAGAGAGAACCTCACAGCACACTGCATCCAGAGAGATCGCCACAGCACACTGCATCCGGAGAGATCCCAACACCACACTGCATCCGGAGAGATCTCCACCCGACACTGCATCCAGAGAGAACTCCACAGCACACTGCATCTGGAGAGATCTCCACACCACACTGCATCCAGAGAGATCTCCACACCACACTGCATCCGGAGAGATCTCCACAGCACACTGCATCCGGAGAGATCCCCACACCACACTGCATCTGGAGAGATCTCCACGCCACAGTGCATCTGGAGAGACCGCCACACCACACTGCATCCGGTGAGATCTCCATACCACACTGCACCCGGAGACATCTCCACACCACACTGCATCCAGAGAGATCCCCACACCACACTGCATCCAGAGAGATCCCCACACCACACTGCATCCAGAGAGATCTCCACCCCACACTGCATCCAGAGAGTTCGCCACAGCACACTGCATCCAGAGAGATCTCCACAGCACACCGCAGCCAGAGAGATCCCCACACCACACGGCATCCGGAGAGATCTCCACAGCACACTCCATCCAGAAAGATCCCCACACCACACTGCATCCAGAGAGATCCCCACACCACACTGCATCCGGAGAGATCCCCACAACACACTGCATCTGGAGAGATCCCCACACCACACTGCATCCAGAGAGATCCCCACACCACACTGCATCCAGAGAGATCTCCACCCCACACTGCATCCAGAGAGATCTCCACATGACACTGCATCCATAGAGATCCCCACACCACACTGCATCCGGAGAGATCTCTACGCCACACTGCATCTGGAGAGAGCCTCACAGCACACTGCATCCAGAGAGATCCCCACACTACACTGCATCCGGAGAGATCTCCACAGCACACTGCATCCGGAGAGATCTCCACGCCACACTGCATCCAGAGAGACCCCCACACCACACTGCATCCAGTGAGAACCTCACAGCACACTGCATCCAGAGAGATTGCCACAGCACACTGCATCCGGAGAGATCCCAACAGCACACTGCATCCGGAGAGATCTCCACCCCACGCTGCATCCGGAGATATCCCCACAGCACACTGCATCCAGAGAGAACTCCACAGCACACTGCATCCAGAGAGATCTCCACACCACACTGCATCCAGAGAGATCTCCACACTACACTGCATCCAGAGAGATCCCCACACCACACTGCATCTGGAGAGATCTCCACACCACAATGCATCCGGAGAGATCCCCACACCACACTGCATCCAGAGAGATCTCCACCCCATCCTGCATCCAGAGAGATCTCCACATGACACTGCATCCAGAGAGATCCCCACACCACACTGCATCCGGAGAGATCTCCACGCCACACTGCATCTGGAGAGACCGCCACACCACACTGCATCCGGTGAGATCTCCACACCACGCTGCATCCAGAGAGGTTTCCACAGCACACTGCATCCAGAGAGACCCCCACACCACACTGCATCCAGAGAGAACCTCACAGCACACTGCATCCAGAGAGATCTCCACAGCACACTGCATCCAGAGAGATCCTCACAGCACACTGCATCCAGAGAGTTCTCCACACCATACTGCATCTGGAGAGATCCCCACACCACACTGCATCCAGAGAGATCCCCACACCACACTGCATCCAGAGAGATCTCCACAGCACACTGCATCCGGAGAGAACTCCACACCACACTGCATCCAGAGAGATCTCCACAGCACACTGCATCCAGAGAGATCCTCACAGCACACTGCATCCAGAGAGTTCTCCACACCATACTGCATCTGGAGAGATCCCCACACCACACTGCATCCAGAGAGATCCCCACACCACACTGCATCCA
Organism: Stegostoma tigrinum; assembly: GCF_030684315.1. Lineage (NCBI taxonomy): Eukaryota > Metazoa > Chordata > Chondrichthyes > Orectolobiformes > Stegostomatidae > Stegostoma > Stegostoma tigrinum. The sequence goes on from NC_081365.1 coordinate 1,898,823, forward strand.
GAGAGATCTCCACAGCACACTGCATCCGGAGAGAACTCCACACCACACTGCATCCAGAGAGATCTCCACACCACACTGCATCCAGAGAGATGTCCACACCACACTGCCTCTGGAGAGATCCCCACACCACAATGCATCTGGAGAGATCCCCACTCCACACTGCATCCAGAGAGAACTCCACAGCACACTGCATCTGGAGAGATCTCCACACCACACTGCATCCAGAGAGATCTCCACACCACACTGCATCCGGAGAGATCTCCACAGCACACTGCATCCGGAGAGATCCCCACACCACACTGCATCTGGAGAGATCTCCACGCCACAGTGCATCTGGAGAGACCGCCACACCACACTGCATCCAGTGAGATCTCCATACCACACTGCACCCGGAGACATCTCCACACCACACTGCATCCAGAGAGATCCCCACACCACACTGCATCCAGAGAGATCCCCACACCACACTGCATCCAGAGAGATCTCCACCCCACACTGCATCCAGAGAGTTCGCCACAGCACACTGCATCCAGAGAGATCTCCACAGCACACCGCAGCCAGAGAGATCCCCACACCACACGGCATCCGGAGAGATCTCCACAGCACACTCCATCCAGAAAGATCCCCACACCACACTGCATCCAGAGAGATCCCCACACCACACTGCATCCAGAGAGATCCCCACAACACACTGCATCTGGAGAGATCCCCACACCACACTGCATCCAGAGAGATCCCCACACCACACTGCATCCAGAGAGATCTCCACATGACACTGCATCCATAGAGATCCCCACACCACACTGCATCCGGAGAGATCTCTACGCCACACTGCATCTGGAGAGAGCCTCACAGCACACTGCATCCAGAGAGATCCCCACACTACACTGCATCCGGAGAGATCTCCACAGCACACTGCATCCGGAGAGATCTCCACGCCACACTGCATCCAGAGAGACCCCCACACCACACTGCATCCAGAGAGAACCTCACAGCACACTGCATCCAGAGAGATTGCCACAGCACACTGCATCCGGAGAGATCCCAACAGCACACTGCATCCGGAGAGATCTCCACCCCACGCTGCATCCGGAGATATCCCCACAGCACACTGCATCCAGAGAGAACTCCACAGCACACTGCATCCAGAGAGATCTCCACACCACACTGCATCCAGAGAGATCTCCACACTACACTGCATCCAGAGAGATCCCCACACCACACTGCATCTGGAGAGATCTCCACACCACAATGCATCCGGAGAGATCCCCACACCACACTGCATCCAGAGAGATCTCCACCCCATCCTGCATCCAGAGAGATCTCCACATGACACTGCATCCAGAGAGATCCCCACACCACACTGCATCCGGAGAGATCTCCACGCCACACTGCATCTGGAGAGACCGCCACACCACACTGCATCCGGTGAGATCTCCACACCACGCTGCATCCAGAGAGGTTTCCACAGCACACTGCATCCAGAGAGACCCCCACACCACACTGCATCCAGAGAGAACCTCACAGCACACTGCATCCAGAGAGATCTCCACAGCACACTGCATCCAGAGAGATCCTCACAGCACACTGCATCCAGAGAGTTCTCCACACCATACTGCATCTGGAGAGATCCCCACACCACACTGCATCCAGAGAGATCCCCACACCACACTGCATCCAGAGAGATCTCCACAGCACACTGCATCCGGAGAGAACTCCACACCACACTGCATCCAGAGAGATCTCCACACCACACTGCATCCAGAGAGATGTCCACACCACACTGCCTCTGGAGAGATCCCCACACCACAATGCATCTGGAGAGATCCCCACTCCACACTGCATCTGGAGAGATCTCCACGCCACACTGCATCCAGAGAGATCTCCACACCACACTGCATCCAGAGAGATCTCCACAGCACGTTGGTTCCAGAGGGATCTCTACACCACAGGATGGAGGGGAGCATTTGCCAAGGCTAGGAAGCTGGGAACACATGTAGCAAAGGAGGAACAGAAGGAAAGTCAAAAGAAACTTAAGCAAGGCATCAGGAGGGCTAAAAGGTGTCATAAAAAGACATTGGCCAACAGGATTAAGGAAAATCCCAAGCTTTTTATTCATATATAAGGAGCAGGAGGGTAGCCAGGGAGAGGGTCGGCCCACTCAAGGACAGGGAAGGGAATTTATGTGTGGAGCCAGAGGAAATGCACGAGGTATTAAATGAGTACTTTGTTCAATATTCACCATAGCGAAGGACTTGGTGGATGATGAGTCTGGGGAAGGGTGTGTCGATAGTTTGGGTCATGTTGAAATCAAAAGGGAGGAGGTATTGAGGATCTTGAAACATGTTAAGTTAGACAAGTCCCCAGGGCCTGATGGGATATACCTGAGAACACAGAGAGGTAAGGGAAGAAATTGCTGAGGCCTTGAGGGAAACCTTGGTGTCCTCACTGGCTACAGGGAGTGCCCAGAGAATTGGTGAATAGCCAATGTTGTTCCTTTGTTTAAGAAGGGTGGCAGGGATAATCCAGCCAATTACAGGCTGGTGAGCCTTACGTCTTGTAGTAGGGAAATTACTGGAGAGGATTCTTCGAGACAGGATTTACTTGCTCTTGGAAATGTGTTGGCGTATTAGTGAGAGACAACATAGGGAGGTCGTGTCTCACTAACTTGGTTTGGCTTTTTGAGGAAGTGATGAAAATGATCGACAAGGGTAGGTCAGTGGATGTCATCTACATGGACTTCAGTCAGGCCTTTGACAGGGTCCCTCATGGCAAGCTAATACAGAACAGAATTGGATACAGAATTGGCTGGCCAACAGAAGACAGCGAGTGGTAGTAGAAGGAAAATATTCTGCCTGGAAGTCAGTGGTGAGTGGGGTTCCACAGGGCTCTGTCCTTGGGCCTCTACTGTTTGTAATTTTTATTAATGACTTGGACGAGGGAATTGAAGGATGGGTCAGCAAGTTTGCAGACGACACAAAGGTCGGAGGTGTCGTTGACAGTGTAGAGGGCTGTTGTAGGCTGCAGCGGGACATTGACAGGATGCAGAGATGGGCTGAGACGTGGCAGATGGAGTTCAACCTGGATAAATGCGAAGTGATGCATTTTGGAAGGTCGAATTTGAAAGCTGAGTACAGGATTAAGGATAGGATTCTTGGCAGCGTGGAGGAACAGAGGGATCTTGGTGTGCAGATACATAGATCCCTTAAAATGGCCACCCAAGTGGACAGGGTTGTTAAGAAAGCATATGGTGTTTTGGCTTTCATTAACAGGGGGATTGAGTTTAAGAGTCGTGAGATCTTGTTGCAGCTCTATAAAACTTTGGTTAGACCGCACTTGGAATACTGCGTCCAGTTCTGGGCGCCCTATTATAGGAAAGATGTGGATGCTTTGGAGAGGGTTCAGAGGAGGTTTACCAGGATGCTGCCTGGACTGGAGGGCTTATCTTATGAAGAGAGGTTGACTGAGCTCGGTCTCTTTTCATTGGAGAAAAGGAGGAGGAGAGGGGACCTAATTGAGGTATACAAGATAATGAGAGGCATAGATAGAGTTGATAGCCAGAGACTATTTCCCAGGGCAGAAAAGGCTAACATGAGGGGTCATAGTTTGAAGCTGGTTGGTGGAAAGTATAGAGGGTATGTCAGAGGCGGGTTCTTTACACAGAGAGCTGTGAGAGCATGGAATGCGTTGCCAGCAGCAGTTGTGGAAGCAAGGTCATTGGGGTCATTTAAGAGACTGCTGGACATGTATATGGTCACAGAAATTTGAGGGTGCATACATGAGGATCAATGGTCGGCACAACATTGTGGGCTGAAGGGCCTGTTCTGTGCTGTACTGTTCTATGTTCTATGTTCTATGTTCTAGAACGTAAAGTTGCACACGGTCAGAGGTGTTCCTGAGAGGCAGCACAGTGGCTCAGTGGTTAGCACTGCTGAGTCACGGCGGCAGGGACCCGGGTTTGATCCCATCCTCGGGCGACTGTCTGTGTGAATTTTACACATTCTCCCTGTGTCTGTGTGGGTTTCCTCCCACTGCCCAAAAACCTGCAGTTTAGGGTGGACTGGCCGTGTTAAATTGTCCATTGTCTCCAAGTATGTGCAGGCTGGGTGAATTTGCCATTACATTAGGGTTACAGGGACAGGCTGAGGGGATGTTCAGCCTGGGTGGGATGCTCTTTGAAGGGTCAGTATGGACTTGTATACTACACTGTCAATAACCCTAATCCTAACCCCAACCCTAATCCTAACCCAGCAGTGATCCCTGTGGTAGCCCACTAGTTAGAACATAGAACATTACAGCACAGTACAGGCCCTTTGGCCCTCGATGTTGTGCCGACCTGTCATACCGATCTGAAGCCCATCTAACCTACACTATTCCATGTACGTCCATATGCTTATCCAATGACGACTTAAATGTACCTAAAGTTGGCAAATCTACTCCCTACTCTCTGAGTAAAGAAACTACCTCTGACATCTGTCCTAAATCTTTCACCCCTCAATTTAAAGCTATGCCTCCTCGTGCTCGCCATCACCATCCTAGGAAAAAGGCTCTCCCTATCCACCCTATCTAACCCTCTGATTATTTTATATGTTTCAATTAAGTCACCTCTCAACCTTCTTCTCTCTAATGAAAACAGCCTCAAGTCCCTCAGCCTTTCCTCGTAAGACCTTCCCTCCATACCAGGCAACATCCTAGTAAATCTCCTCTGCACCCTTTCCAAAGCTTCCATATTCTTCTTATAATGCGGTGACCAGAACTGTACGCAATACTCTAAGTGCAGCCAGACCAGAGTTTTGTACAGCTTCACCATAGCCTCTTGGTTCCGGAACTCAATCCCTCTTGTAATAAAAGCTAAAACACTGTATGCCTTCTTAACTTCAAGGATCTTTGTACATGGACACCGAGATCTCTCTGCTCATCTACACTACCAAGAATCTTACCATTAGCCCTGTACTTTGCCTTCCGGTTACTCCTACCAAAGTGCATCACCTCACACTTGTCTGCATTAAACTCCATTTGCCACCTCTCAGCCCAGCTCTGCAGCTTATCTATGTCTCTCTGCAACCTACAGCATCCTTCGTCACTATCCACAACTCCACCGACCTTAGTGTCGTCTGCAAATTTACTAACCCATCCTTCTACGCCCTCATCCAGGTCATTTATAAAAATGACAAACAGCAGTGGACCCAACACCGACCCTTGCAGTACACCACTAGTAACTGGTCTCCAGGATGAACATTTCCCATCGACTACCACCCTCTGTCTTCTTTCAGCAAGCCAATTTCCGATCCAAACTTCTATATCTCCCACAATTCCATTCCTCCGCATTTTGTACAATAGCCTACTGTGGGGAACCTTATCGAACGCCTTGTTGAAATCCATTTACACCACATCAACCGGTTTCCTCTCATCTACCTGTTTGGTCACCTTCTCAAAGAACTCAATAAGGTTTGTGTGGCACAACCTTCCCTTCACAAAACCGTGCTGACTATCCCTAATCAAATTATTCTTTATGATTATAAATCCTATCCCTTCTAACCTTTTCCAACACTTTACCAACAACTGAGGTAAGGCTCACTGGTCTATAATTACCAGGGTTGTCTCTACTCCCCTTCTTGAACAGGGGAACCACATTTGCTATCCTCCAGTTATCTGGCACTATTCCTGTAGACAATGACAAGTTAAAGATCAATGCCAAAGGCTCGGCAATCTCCTCCATGGCTTCCCAGAGGATCCTAGGATAGTTACTGATTGTCAACTTGAAAATGTCCCCCTTAACTAATTCTCGGTCTTCCAGAAGGATTCCTCACATATCACTGGATGTGGATCTATGCCCACACCTGATTGGATCCAGAATCATCTGCCGCATTGTCTATGATCTAGAGAGATCACTCACAGGGCACTGAGTCCAGCAGGATTTCCCATATTGTGTTGAATTTAGGGAGATCTCCTGCTTGGGATTGTGTCCAGGGAGATCCACAGACTGAACTAGACTTTCTGTCTGCCTGTAAACTCAGCAAACATATCTTTCTTAGAGACACAAGCTCCAATTTCCTTGCTCACTTTATTCCAGGATAATTTCCTTGTTTCTCTGGTGCAAGATCCCCCAATTCTAGCAGGTTCTGAGTGAATGCATTTTACTCGTTCCGTTGGCATTGATTTATCATTTCCCTTCCATCAGTTATCTTGAATGTGTCTCATTAGGACTTTCAGACCTGACTCTTCCTGCCTGGCCCAAACAGGAGATCCCTTTACATTGAACACAAAGCATTTTTGCTGCTTGGTCTCCACCTTCCTTTCCTCTCCTACTTTTCCTCTCTCTTGGGTTTGTTGGGGGTTTGGAAAAAGGGTTTCTCTTGGAGTTGAGACTCATGGACAATCTTGTAATATTCAGCACCTTCGGCCTCTTGGCTTTCGGTCCACTATGTGTGTTCTTTGAGATGTAGGGAGTGAACTTTCCCATTCCGCCAGGGAAATTAACCCATTGACTATTTTAAACATTCAAACCCAGTGATCACAACTGAAGTGCTTTACCCTTTTAACCTCTACCTACATTTCTCAGGCTGTGTCCTACATTTTGACATTGCTGCCGTGAAGCCTCAGTACCCAACTCATGAACGCTGAGGATAGCGTTGTGTAAACCAGAGACCCTGCCCTTGTAGGGCCTCCCACCCATCCACCTCCTCTAACCTTATACACCAGGGACAAATCAAGGTAAGCTTCTCTTTTTTTTTACCTTCTATTTAGGGGATTAGGAGGGATAGCGGTGCAGGTAGAGGAATGTTCCTCCTGCATGATGTATGAGGTGAGGGACGCCATTAGTGTCCCATCCAAATATGTCTGCAGGAAGTGCACCTAACTCTTGCTCCTCCTTGACCGTGTTAGGGAACTGGAGTGGGAGGTGGATGAACTTCGGATCATTCGGGAGGCAGAGTCAGTGACAGACAAGAGTTACAGGGAAGTAGTTACTTCTCAGCGTGAAGAAAGCTGGGTAACTGTAGAATGGGGAAAAAAGCAGTCAGCGCAGGGATCCCCTGTTGTTGTTCCCCTGAAAAACAAGTATACCGTTTTGGATACTGTTGAGGGGGACGACTTACCAGGGGCATGCAGTAGGGTGCAGGTGTCTGGCACAGAGTCTGTCCCTCTTGCACAGAAGGGAAAGGGGGATAGGAAGAGAGTGATAGTCATTGGGGACTCAATAGTTAGAGGGACTGATAGAAGGTTTGCCGGGAATGAGAGAGACTCACGGTTGGTGTGTTGCCTCCCAGGTGCCAGGGTCCGTGATGTCTCGGATCGTGTCTTTGGGGTCCTGAAGGGAGAGGGTGACCAGCCCCAAGTCGTGGTCCACATAGGCACCAACGACATAGGTAGAAAGAGGGATAGGGATGTCAGGCAGGATTTCAGGGAGCGAGGGTGGAAGCTGAGAACTAGAACAAACAGAGTGGTTATCTCTGGTTTGTCCCCCGTACCACGTGATAACGAGGCGAGGAACAGGGAGAGATTTCAGCTGAACACGTGGCTGCAGGGATGGTGCAGGAGGGAGGGCTTCAGGTACATGGACAATGGGGGCTCATTCTGGGGAAGGTGGGACCTCGACAAACAGGACGGTATCCACTTGAACCAGAGGGGCACTAATATCCTGGGTGGGAAATTTGCTAGTGCTATTCGGGTGGGTTTAAATAGCTCAGAAGAGGGATGGGAAACTGGTGTAGTCCTAATACACAGCAGGATGAGCGTAGGGAGGACATGGTCAGGACCTCACTGTCACAGGAGTGTGCTGGCAGACAGCAAGCTGGGTTGAAGTGTGTCTACTTCAATTCTAGGAGTATCCGGAATAAGGTAGGTGAGCTTGCAGCTTGGATAGGTACCTGGGGACTTCGATGTTGTGGCCATTTCGGAGACATGGATAGAGCAGGGTCAGGAATGGATGTTGCAGGTTCCAGGGTTTAGATCTTTCATTAAGGTCAGGGAAGATGGTAAAAGAGGGGGAGGTGTGGCTTTGTTAGTCAAGGACAGTATAACGGCGGCTGAAAGGACTTCTGTTGAGGACTCGTCGACTGAGTTGGTATGGGCTGAGGTTGTCGAGGAAGGTTTGTTGACTGAGTCAGTATGGGTGGAAGTTAGGAACAGCAAGGGAGCAGTCACCTCACTGGGGGTTTTCTACAGATCTCCAAATAGCAGTAGGGAGATCGAAGAACTCGTTGGCCGGCAGATTGTTGAAAAGTGCAAACGTAGCAGGGTTGTTGTTATGGGTGACTTCAACTTTCCCAATATTGATTGGAACCTCCTTAGTGCAGATGGTTTGGATGGAGCTGTTTTTTGTCAGGTGTGTTCAGGAGGGTTTCCTTACTCAGTATGTGGACAGGGCGACGAGGGGGGAGGCCATTTTGGATTTGGTGCTCGGCAATGTCCCAGGACAGGTGTCAGATCTCGTGGTGGGAGATCTTTGGTGACAGTGACCACAACAGCCTCACATTTACCATAGCCATGGAAAGGGAAAGGAGCAGTTACCAGGGGAAGATATTTAACTGGGGAAAAGGAAACTATGACGCTATCAGGCAGGAGTTGGGAAGTACAGATTGGGAGCAATTGTTCCATAGAAAGGGCACAGCGGACATGTGGAGACTGTGTAAGGAGCAGTTGTTGCGAGTGATGCATAAATTTGTTCCTCTGAGACAGGTAAGAAGGGGTAAGATTAAGGAGCCTTGGATGACGGGTACAGAGCTGCTTCTCGTCAAAAAGCAAAAGGCAGCTTATATAAGGTGGAGGAAGTGAGGGTCTAGCACAGCTTTAGATGATTACAGGCTTGCTCAGAAGGAGCTCAAAAGTGGACTGAGGAGGGCCAGGAGGGGGCACAAGAAAGGCTTGGCAGGAAGGATTAGGGAGGCATTTTACTCATACGTGAGGAATAAGAGAATGATCAGGGAGAAGGTAGGGCCGATCAGGGATAGCGTAGGGAACCTGTGCATGGAATCTGAGCGGATAGGGGAAGCGCTAAATGAGTTTTTTGCTTCAGTTTTCACTAAGGAAAGGGACCTTGTTGTGAATGAGAACTTTGAGGAGCAGGGAAACAGGCTTGAACAGATCGAGATTGAGGAAGTTGATGTGCTGGAAATTTTGGCAAACATTAAGATTGATAAATCCCCAGGGCCAGACCAGATTTATCCTAGGTTGCTCCAGGAAGCGAGAAAGGAGGTTGCTAAGCTGCTGGCGAAGATCTTTGCTTCCTCACTCTCCACAGGAGTCGTACCGGAAGATTGGAGGGAGGCAAATGTTGTTCCTCTTTTCAAGAAAGGGAATAGGGAAATCCCTGGAAATTACAGACAAAGAACAAAGAACAAAGAAACCTACAGCACAGGAACAGGCCCTTCGGCTCTCCAAGCCTGCGCTGATCAAGATCCTCTGTCTAACCTGTCATCTATTTTCTAACGGTCTGTGTCCATTTGTTCCCTGCCCATCCATGTACCTGCCCAAATATATCTTAAAAGACGCTAACATGCCTGCGTCTACCACCTCCGCTGGCAACACATTCCAGGCACCCACCACCCTCTGTGTAAAGAACTTTCCATGCATATCTCCCTTAAACTTTCCTCCTCTCACTTTGAACTCATGATCCCTAGTAATTGAACTAGCTCGGAAGGGTGATGGGAAACTGAGGTGTAGACCAGTCCGTCTTACGTCTGTGGTCAGCAAGGTTTTGGAAAGAATTCTGAGGGAGAGGATTTATGACTATTTGGAAAAGCATAGCGTGATTAAAGGGAGTCAGCATGGCTTTGTGAGGGGCAAGTCATGCCTCACAAATCTTATTGAGTTCTTTGAGGAGGTCATGAGACAAGTTGACGAGGGTCGAGCAGTGGATGTGGTGTACATGGACTTCAGCAAGGCATTGGATAAGGTTCCCCACAGCAGGCTCATTCATAAAGTCAGGAGGTATGGGATACAGGGTGATTTGGCTGTCTGGATTCAGAATTGGTTGGCTGACAGGTGGCAGAGAGTGGTTGTAGATGGTAAGTATTCTGCCTGGAGGTCAGTGCTGAGTGGTGTCCGACAGGGCTCTGTTCTTGGGCCTCTGCTCTTTGTAGTTTTTATAAATGACTTGGATGAGGAGGTTGAGGGGTGGGTGAGTATGTTTGCTAATGAGACAAAGGTTGAAGGTGCCGTTGATAGTATCGAGGGCTATTGCAGGCTTCAGCGAGACATTGACAGAATGCAGAGCCGGGCTGAGAAATGGCAGATGGAGTTCAACCTGGATAAATGAAAAGTGATGCATTTTGCAAGGTCGAACTTAAATGCTGAATATAGGATTAAAGGCAGGATTCTCGGCAGTGTGGAGGAACAGCGGGATCTTGGTGTTCAAGTGCATAACTCCCTCAAATTTGCCACCCAAGTGGATAAGGTTGTTAAGAAAGCATATGTGTTTTGGCTTTCATTAACAGGGGGATTGAGTTTAAGAGCTGCGAGGTTATGCTGTAGCTCTACAAAACCCTGGTGAGACCAGACTTGGAATATTGTGTCCAGCTCTGGTTGCCCTATTATAGGAAAGATGTGGAGGCTTTGGAGAGGGTGCAAAGGAGGTTTACCAGGATGCTGCCTGGACTGGAGGGCGTGTCTTACAAGGAGAGGTTGACTGAGCTCGGACTTTTCTCTCTGGAGAGAAGGAGGGAGAGAGGTGACCTGATCGAGGTGTACAAGGTAATGAGAGGCATGGATAGAGTCGATAGCCAGAGACTTTTCCCCAGGGCAGGATTGACTGCCACGAGGGGTCATAGTTTTAAGGTGTTAGGAGGAAGGTATAGAGGTGACATCAGAGGGAGGTTCTTCACCCAGAGAGTTGTGAACGCATGGAATAGTTTACCAGTGGTAGTGGTGGAAGCAGAGTCATTCGTGACATTTAAGCGACTGCTGGACATGCAAATGGTCAGCTGTGAATTGAGGGGAATGTAGGTTCGGTTATTTTATTTTTGGATTAGGATTATTCCACGGCACAACATCGAGGGCCGAAGGGCCTGTGCTGTGCTGTACTTTTCTATGTTTTATGTTCCATAGCCTACTTGGCCACCTGATGATCTGAGGGAGTGTCCTTAAAAAGAATGGCATAAACTTCCTGAGCTTTGCCTGTCAAACTGCTCTGCATAACACCCTTGGGTCATTCCATTTATTTCCTCATGTTTTCATACAGGGTGGAGCAGGTCTCAATGCCCCCTTCTGATTTTGGGTTTGCTGAGCTCATTGAAACAGGTCCACATTTGGCCCTGAGTTTAGAACAGATTTGTCTCAATGAGTTCAGGGCAATTCTCACCTCCCTGTGTGAGCTTTTAACACTGCAATTTGCTTCCTTTCTCCTGCTTCTTTTCTGTCTGAAATGTTCTTTCCCTTGCTCCTCCTCTCTTTAAAATGTTTTTGATTTTACTTTTTCTCTTTGCAGCATTACTTCTAGCCTCTAAAACAAAACAAAAGGAAATTGCTGGAGAAACTCAGCGGGTCTGGCAGCATCTGTGGAGAGACAAGTAGTGTTAACCTCGGGTCTAGGCCCGAAACGTCAGCTTTTGTGCTCCTGAGATGCTGCTGGGCCTGCTGTGTTCATCCAGCCTCACATTTTATTATCTTGGATTCTCCAGCATCTGCAGTTCCCACTATCTCTAGCACCATTATGTGTCGGATCTGAAACAATAATGAGAGAGTACAGGAAAGAGATTAAGCACTTAGTGACATGCCCAACAGCAACCTCTCCATCAATGTCAGCACAATGAAGGAGGTGGCCACTGACTTCAGGAAGCAGAGTGGAGGGTATGCCCCTGTCTATATCAAAAACCCCTCTTCCATTGGCCAGAAGATATAAAAGTTTGAATACATGTGCTAACAGATTGAATAGTAAAACAATACTTTTTACTGTATCTTGATACATGTGCAAACTATAAAACAAATGTCAATTTGGTTCACGATGTCATTTTGGGAGGTTTCCATTGGGGAAGGTGATATTGCAGGTTTGATTTTTCTGTTGATGGGCTCAGCTGCCATGCAATCACACTTATACCTCCGCTGATACATGAATTATCTCATGGTCTCTGTTGGGATGTGCGTTCGAGATGGTGTCACCTGAAGTGGAGCCACGTTTGTGAGCTTTGCGATTGTTGTGGGTTTGGCATGTTTTTGTCTGGATTTTAAAGATGAGTGTTAGACTGATCTCACACCTTCATTCTGTAAAAACATTCCATGCCCAGAGAAAGATTAATTTCAAAGGCTTTTCAAAACCCTATTATGTAATTATTGAGGTTTAGAAAATTGTCTCAACAAAATGAATGCCTGGTGAAAGCCTGCAGCCATCCTCAGGAGACAGATGAGGGACATGACCGATAGAGTACCCTTCATCATCCGGTACTTCCTGGGAACGGAGAAACTATGCCATTCTCTCGCAGCCGTCAATACATTATCAATGACGATGAGCACCTCACCAAGATCTTTCCCAAATCTCCACTTCTTACCTTCAAACAACTGCCAAACCTTAAACAGACCATTGTTCGCAGCAAACTACCCAGCCTTCAGGACAACCACAACATGATACAACCCTGTCATATCTACCTCTGCAGGACATGTTCGATCGTCGAACAAAAACAAAGTTGTTGGAAATGCTTAGCGGGAGTGGCAGCATCTGTGGAGGAGAAAACAGAGTTAACGTTTTGGATCCGGTGACTCTTCTTCTGAACTGAGGAGGGGTCACCAGACCCGAACTGTTAACTGTGTTTTCTCCTCCACAGATGCTGCCAGACCTGCTGAGCATTTCCAGCAACTTTGTTTTTGTTTCTGATTTATAGCATCCGCAGTTCTTTTGGTTCTATGTTAGATCTTCGACATGGACACCACCATCACGTGGGAACACCACCCGCCACGTACATGGCAGATGCTCACGTGACTCAGCCAACATTGTCTATCTCATACACTGCAGGCAAGGATGCCCCGAGGCATGGTACATGGGTGAAACTATGCAGACGCTCCGACAATGGGTGAATAGATACTGCACAACAATCGCCAAACAAGAATGTTCCTTCCCAGTGGGGGTGCACTTCAGCTTCCAATCTTCAGGAATTATCCTCCAAGACGGCCTTCAAGATACACAACAGCACAGAATCACTGAGGAGAAACATAAACAAGTTCTGTACCCATGAAAATGGCCTCAACCGTGATCTTAGGTTTATGTTGCGTTACATGTGACAACACCACAATGTTCTGTATCTGTAAAATCTTCCCTACTGTCCTGTTTTCACACCATCACCTGGATAATTTGTCATAATCTCTCTACCTTAATTAGTTTGTAAATTTTTGGATTACTTATAACTTTGGTTAGACCCTTGCCATGTGACTCTAACACCCATCATGTTATTCCAGCTAATAAAATGTGAGGCTGGATGAACACAGCAGGCCAAGCAGCATCTCAGGAGCACAAAAGTTGACGTTTCGGGCCTAGACCCTTCATCAGAGAGGGGGATGGGGAGAGGGAACTGGAATAAATAGGGAGAGAGGGGGAGGCGGACCGAAGATGGAGAGTAAAGAAGATAGGTGGAGAGAGTATAGGTGGGGAGGTAGGGAGGGGATAGGTCAGTCCAGGGAAGACGGACAGGTCAAGGAGGTGGGATGAGGTTAGTAGGTGCGCAACTTTCCCCCCACAGTGATCGAGAACGCCCTTGACCGCGTCTCCCGCATTTCCCGCAACACATCCCTCACACCCCGCCCCCGCCACAACCGCCCTAAGAGGATCCCCCTCGTTCTCACACACCACCCTACCAACCTCCGGATACAACGCATCATCCTCCGACACTTTCGCCATCTACAATCCGACCCCACCACCCAAGACATTTTTCCATCCCCACCCCTGTCTGCTTTCCGGAGAGACCAGTCTCTCCGTGACTCCCTTGTTCGCTCCACACTGCCCTCCAACCCCACTACACCTGGCACCTTCCCCTGCAACCGCAGGAAATGCTACACTTGTCCCCACACCTCCTCCCTCACCCCTATCGCAGGCCCCAAGATGACATTCCACATTAAGCAGAGGTTCACCTGCACATCTGCCAATGTGGTATACTGCATCCACTGTACCCGGTGCGGCTTCCTCTACATTGGGGAAACCAAGCGGAGGCTTGGGGACCGCTTTGCAGAACACCTCCGCTCAGTTCGCAACAAACAACTGCACCTCCCAGTTGAAAACCATTTCAACTCCCCCTCCCATTCTCTAGATGACATGTCCATCATGGGCCTCCTGCACTGCCACAATGATGCCACCCGAAGGTTGCAGGAACAGCAACTCATATTCCGCCTGGGAACCCTGCAGCCATATGGTATCAATGTGGACTTCACCAGTTTCAAAATCTTCCCTTCCCCTACTGCATCCCTAAACCAGCCCAGTTCGTTCCCTCCCCCCACTGCACCACTCAACCAGCCCAGCTCTTCCCCCCCACCCACTGCATCCCAAAACCAGTCCAACCTGTCTCTGCCTCCCTAACCGGTTCTTCCTCTCACCCATCCCTTCCTCCCACCCCAAGCTGCACCCCCATCCACGTACTAACCTCATCCCACCTCCTTGACCTGTCCATCTTCCCTGGACTGACCTATCCCCTCCCTACCTCCCCACCTATACTCTCCTCTCCACCTCTCTTCTTTACTCTCCATCTTCGGTCCGCCTCCCCCTCTCTCCCTATTTATTCCAGTTCCCTCTCCCCATCCCCCTCTCTGATGAAGGGTCTAGGCCCGAAACGTCAGCTTTTGTGCTCCTGAGATGCTGCTTGGCCTGCTGTGTTCATCCAGCCTCACATTTTATTATCTTGGAATTCTCCAGCATCTGCAGTTCCCATTATCTCTGATGTTATTCCAGCTGCTTGGTTTGTTTCCAGCACTGTCCTTTATTTGATGATTTGTAATTATCTCTCTGTCTTAATCTATTGGATCATAGATCACCTCTTCACTTGTTATTCAGATGAGTTTTGAAAATGTTATGACCATCATTTAGCATTTTTCCATGAGTTTTAATGCAATCTGGAACTTTGAACAATTTTTCAGGCTCTGTTTAATCCATAAGACATAGAAACAGAAAATTAGGCCGTTCAGCCCATTGAGTCTGCTCTGCTATTCAATCATGGCAGATAATTTTCTCAACCCCATTCTCCTAGTTTCTCCCCATAACCCTTGATTTCCTTGATAATCAAGAATCTATCTATCTCAGTCTTAAATGTACTCAATGACCTGACCTTCACAGCTTTCTGTGGCAGTGAATTCCATAGATTCCCCAATCTCTGGCTGAAGAAGTTTCTCCTTATCCTTAGAGGTCTTCCCTTTACTCTAAGGCTGTGCCCTCAAGTCCTAGACTCTCCGACCAATGGAAACATCTTCCCAACATCCACTCTGTCCAGGCCATTTAGTATTCTGTAAGTTTCAATTAGATCCCCCCTCATCCTTCTAAACTCCAATGAGTATAGTCCCAGACTCCTCAAACGTTCCCCACATGTTAAGCCTTTAATTCCTTCCATTAAGGGAAGGATGTGGAATTAAAGGCTTAACATGTGGGGAACATTTGAGGAGTCTGGGGCTATACTCATTGGAGTTTAGGGACCATTCTTGTGAACATCCTCGGACCCCGCTCCAGGGACCGTACCTTCCTTCCTGGGATATGGGGTCCAAAATTGTCACAATACTCTACATTCTTGGTAGTGTGGATGTGCAGAGGGATCTTGGTGTCCATGTACATAGATCCCTGAATGTTGCCACCCAGGTTGATAGTGCTGTTAAGAAGGCTTACGGTGTGTTAGGTTTTATTGGTAGTGGGATTGAGTTCCGGAGCCGTGATGTCATGCTGCAACTGTACAAAACGCTAGTGCGGCCTCACTTGGAATATTGCATGCAGTTCTGGTCGCCCCATTAGGGGAAGGATGTGGAAGCATTGGAAAAGGTGCAGAGGAGATTTACCAGGATGTTGCCTGGTCTGGGGTGCAGGCCCTATGAAGAAAGGCTGAGTGATTTGGGTCTGTTCTCATTGGAGGGAAGGAGGCTAAGAGGAGATTTAATAGAGACATACAAGATGATCAGAGGATTAGATAGGGTGGACAGTGAGAGTCTTTTTCTGAGGATGATGACTTCAGCTTGTACAAGGGGGCATAGCTACAAATTGAGGGGTGATAGATTTAAGACAGATGTCAGAGGCAGGTTCTTTACTCAGAGAGTGTTAAGGGTGTGGAGTTAACTCAGCCACATTAGGGGCATTTAAACATTCCTTGGATAAGCATATGAATAATGATGTGATAGTGTAGGGGGAGGGGCTTAGATTAGTTCACAGGTCGGCGCAACATCGAGGCCTGAAGGGCCTGTTCTGCGCTGTATTGTTCTATGTTGTATGTTCTATATTCTAAGTTCTATTTGGTCTGACCAGAGCCGTATAAAACCTTAGAAGTACATCCCTGCTTCTTTATTCTAATCATCACCAAATAAATTCCAGCCATGTATTTGCTTCCTAGCTACCGACTCATCCTGCAAGTTTACCTTGAGAGAATCCTGGACTAGATCTCCCAAGTCTCTTGGCACTTCAGAATGCTGAATTTTCTCCCTGTTTACAATATCGTCCATGCTTCTATCCTTCTTGTGCATGACCTCACACTTTCCCATGTTGTATTTGAGCTACTACCTTTTTGCCCACTCTCCTAACCTGTCCAAGTCCTTCTGCAGCCTCCCCACCTCCTCAATACTTCCTGTCCCTCCAACTATTTTTGTATCGCCTGCAAACTTAGCCAGAACGTGCACAGTTCCTTCATCTAGATCATTAATGTACAAAGTGAAAAGTTTATTGTAGCTTTACCCTGTATTCTGCTCAGAAACAATGACTCCAGCTGCAGGCCACTCAGCCCTTCGAACCTGCTACCCAATTCAATTAGATCGTGGCTGGAGATAATGGGAACTGCAGATGCTGGAGAATCCGAGATAACAAAATGTGAAGCTGGATGAACACAGCAGGCTAAGCAGCAACTGCAGGAAGTGCTACACTTGCCCCCACACCTCCTCCCTCACCCCCATCCCAGGCCCCAAGATGACTGTCCATATTAAGCAAATGTTCACCTGCACATCTGCCAATGTGGTATACTGTATCCACTGTACCCGGTGTGGCTTCCTCTACATTGGGGAAACCAAGCGGAGGCTTGGGGACCGCTTTGCAGAACACCTCCGCTCGGTTCGCAATAAACATCTGCACCTCCCAGTCGCGAACCACTTTAACACCCCCTCCCATTTTTTAGACGACATGTCCATCATGGGCCTCCTGCAGTGCCACAATGATGCCACCCGAAGGTTGCAGGAACAGCAACTCATATTCCGCTTGGGAATCCTGCAGCCCAATGATATCAATGTGGACTTCACAAGCTTCAAAATCTCCCCCTCCCCCACTGCATCCCAAAACCAGCCCAACTCGTCCCCTCCCCCCACTGCATCCCAAAACCAGCCCAACTCGTCCCTGCCTCCCTAACCTGTTCTTCCTCTCACCTATCCCCTTCTCCCACCTCTAGCCGCACCTCCATTTCCTACCTACTAACCTCATCCCACCTCCTTGACCTGTCCATCCTCCCCGGACTGACCTATCCCCTCCCCACCTGTACACTCCTCTCCACCCATCTTCTCCTCTATCCATCTTCGGTTCGCCTCCCCCTCTCTCCCTATTTATTTCATAACCCTCTCCCCATCTCCCTTTTCTGATGAAGGGTCTAGGCCCGAAACGTCAGCTTTTGTGCTCCTGAGATGCTGCTTGGCCTGCTGTGTTCATCCAGCTTCACACTTTGTTATCTAAGATCATGGCTGATCTGATTTTAACCTCAAATCTACATTGCTGCATCTCCATGATAATCTTGCATCCCCTTGGGAATCAGGAATCGATTTCTCTCTGCCTTAAAGCTATTTTTAAAGATTCTGCACACACTGCCTTTTTGAGGAAGGGAATTCCAAAGACTCACACCAATCTGAGAGAATAAAACAATGGTCCCCAGTTTGAGAGTCTCCCACAAAACATCCTGTACGCATCCTCCCGGACAAATCCTCTCAGGATCTTGTATATGTCAATGAAGTCACCTCTGACTGTTCTGAATCCCAGGGGGCATGGGCTGAGATTCCCTGGCCTCCTCCTCATTCCAGGTAAACCTCCTCTGGACTGTTCCCAACATATTAACATCCTGAGATAACAAGGTGTGGAGCTGGATGAATACAGCAGGCCAAGCAGCATCAGAAGAACAGGAAAGCTGATGTTTCAGGTCCAGGAGGGTCTAGGCCCGAAACATCAGCCTTCCTGCTCCTAAGATGCTGCTTGGCCTGCTGTGTTCACCCAGCTCCACACTTTGTTATCTTGGACTCTCCAGTATTTGCAGTTCCTGCTATTCCCAAAATATATTAACATCCTTATGTAAGTACAGTGACCACTACAGTACACACTGCTCCCGATGTGGCCTCACTAATTTGTACCACAAGCTTCACAGTAAATAATAGAAAAAGCCTCTTTGGTTACGGCATTCTTCTGATTGTTCAGATTTGTTCCTGAATGAATTGTTCTTTCTGCCCCAATCTGCACTGTTTAAGTTTCCCTCTGGCTTGCTGTGGCATTGTAAACAGAATAATCAGTTTCTCTGAAATTTCACTGAAAGTAAGACTTTCCAGTAACAGCTGTTAAATTTATATTTCTACATTAACTTCACAGCAAGGCTGAGGATGATAGGAAGCAAAAAACATTTGTGCTGCAAAATGCCAGCCCATTGCCAACAGAACTGAATCTAACCAAAGCCTCTTCACATTCAATGATATCACCATTCTGTAGCAAGTAACTCCCCTCCTGACTCCCCAAAGTCTGTCCACCATTTACAAGGCACAAGTCAGGAGTGTGATGGAATACTCCCCACTTGCCTGGATGGGTGCAGCCCCAACAACACTCAAGAAGCTTGACACCATCCAGGACAAAGCAGCCGCTTGATTGGCACCACATCCACAAACATCCCACTCCCTCCATCACCAATGCTCAGCAGCAGCAGTGTGTACTATCGACGAGATGCACTGCAGAAATTCACCAAAGATCCTCAGGCAGCACTGTCCAAACCCACCACCACTTCCATCGACAAAGAGCAAAGAAAGAAAATTACAGCACAGGAACAAGCCCTTTGGACCTCCAAGCCTGCACCAATCCAGGTTCTCTATCTAAACCTATCACCTGTTTTCCAAGGATCTGTATCCCTCTGCTCCCTGCCCATCCATGTACCTGTCCAAATATATCTTAAAAGACGCTAACGTGTCTGTGTCTACCACCTCCGCTGGCAACGCGTTCCAGGCACCCACCACCCTGTGTAAAGAACTTTCCACACATATCTCCCATAAACTTTCCACCTCTCACTTTGAACTCATGACCCCTAGTAATTGAGTCCCCCACTCCGGAAAAAAACTTCTAGCTATCCACCCTGTCTATACCCCTCATGATTTTGTAGACCACAATCAGGTCCCCCCTCAATCGCTGTCTTTCTAATGTAAATAATCCTAATTTACTCAAACTGTCTTCATAGCTAGCACCCTCCATACCAGGCAACACCCTGGTGAGCCTCCTCTGCACCCTCTCAAAAGCATCCATATCCTTTTGGTAATGTGGCGACCAGAACTGTACACAGTACTCCAAATGTGGCCGAATCAAAGTCCTGTACAACTGCAACATGACCTGCCAACTCTTGTACTCAATACCCCGCCCAATGAAGGAAAGCATGCCATATGCCTTCTTGACCACCCTATTGACCTGTATTGTCACCTTCAGGGAACAATGGACCTGAACACCTAGATATCTCTGTGCATAAATTTTGCCGAGGGCTTTTCCATTTTCCATTTCATTCGCTCTTGAATTAGATCTTCCAAAATGCATCAGCTTGCATTTGCCTGGATTGAACTCCAGCTGCCATTTATCTGCCCAACTCTCCAATCTATCTATATTCTGCTGTAATTTCTGACAGTCCCCTTCACTATCAGCTACTCCACCAATCTTAGTGTCATCTGCAAACTTGCTAATCACTCCATCTCTACCTTCGTCCAGATCATTTATATATATCACAAACAACAGTGGTTCCACCATGGATCCCTGTGGAGCACCACTGGTCACAGGTCTCCATTTTGAGAAACTCCCTTCCACGACAACTCTCTGTCTCCTGTTGCCTAGCCAGTTCTCTATCCACCTAGCTAGAACACCCTGGACCCCACGCGACTTCACTTTCTCCATCAGCCTGCCGTGGGGAACAATATCAAACACCTTACTGAATTCCATGTATATGACATCCACAGCCTTTCCCTCATCTATCAACTTTGTCACTTCCTCAAAGAATTCTATCAAATTGGTAAGACATTACCTTCCCTGCACAAAACCATTCTGCCTATCACTAATAAGCCCATTTTCTTCCAAATATAAATAGATCCTATCCCTTAGTATCTTCTCCAGCAGCTTCCCACTGACATCAGGCTCACCGGTCGATTATTATCTGGGTTATCCTTGCTGCTCTTCTTAAACAACGGGACAACATGAGCAATTCTTGAGTCCTCCGGGACCTCACCCATGCTCAAGGATGCTGCAAAGATATCTGTTAAGGCCCCAGCTATTTCCTATCTTGCTTCCCTCAGAAACGTGGGATAGATCCCATCCAGACCTGGGGACTTGTCCACCCTAATGCCTTTTAGAATACCCAACACTTCCTCCTTCCTTCTGCCGACTTGACCTAGAGTAATCAAACATCTATCCCTAACCTCAACATCCGTCATGTGCCTCTCCTTGGTGAAAACCGACGCAAAGTACTCATTAAAAATCTCACTCACTTTCTTTGACTCCTTGCATAACTTCCCTCCTTTGTCCTCGAGTGGACCAACCCTATCTCTAGTTACCCTCTTGCTCCTTATGTATGGATAAATGGCATTGGGATTTTCCTTAACCCTGTCTGCTAAAGATATTTCATGACCCCTTTTTCGCCCCCTTAATTCCTCGTTTCAGATTGGTCCTACTTTCCCGATATTCTTCCAAAGCTTCGTCTGTTTTCAGTTGCCTAGACCTTATGTATGCTTCCTTTTTCCTCTTTGCTCGTCTCACAATTTCACCTGTCATCCATGGTTCCCTAATCTTGCCCTTTCTATCCCTCATTTTCACAGGGACATGTCTGTCCTGCGTTCTAATCAACCTCTCTTTAAAAGCCTCCCACATATCAAATGTGGATTTACCCTCAAACAGTTGCTCCCAATCCATATTCCCCAGCTCCTGCTGAATCTTGCAACAGTTGGCCTTCCCCAATTCAGCACTCTTCCTTTAGGACCACTCTCATCTTTCTCCATGAGTATTTTAAAACTTATGGGATTGCGCTCACCATTCCTGAAATGGTCCCCTACTGTAATTTCAACCACCTGGCCAGGTTCATTCCCCAACACCAGGTCCAGTATGGTCCTTCCCGAGTTGGACTATTTACATTCTGCTCTAGAAAACCCTCCTGGATGGTCCTTACAAATTCTGCTCCATCTAAACCCCTAACATTAAGTGAATCCCAGTCAATATTGAGAAAATTAAAATCTCCCATCACCACCAACCTGTTGCTCCTACATCTTTCCATAATCTGTCTCCATATTTGTGCCTCTATCTCACGCTCACTTTTGGGAGGCCTGTAGTACAGCCCCAACATTGTTACTGCATCCTTCCTATATCTGAGTTCTACCCAAATTGCCTCACTGCTCGAGTCCTCCATGGGGCCCTCCTTCAGTACGGCTGTGATATCGTCTTTGACCAGTAATGCAACTCCTCCACCCCTTTTACCTCCCTCTCTATCCCGCCTGATGCATCTATATCCTGGGATATTTAGTTGACAATTTTGCCCTTCCCTCAACCAAGTCTCAGTAATAGCAATAACATCACACTCCCAGGTACTAATCCAAACCCTAAGCTCATCTGCCTTACCTACTACACTTCTCGCATTAAAACTAATGCACCTCAGACCACCTGTTCCTTTGTGTTCACCATCTGCTTTCTGCCTCCTCTTCCCCTAAATCACACTGACTTCATTATCTAGTTCCTTAGTTACTACCTCCTTACTGTCCGCTAACCTCCTCATTCGGTTCCCATCCCCCTGCCACATTAGCTTAAACCCTCCCCAACAGCGTGAGCAAAAGCATCCCCAGGACATTGGTTCCAGTCCTGCCCAGGTGTAGACTGTCCGATTTGTAATAGTCCCACCTCCCCCAGAACTGGTCCCAATGTCACAAAAATCTGAAACCCCTCGCTCCTGCACCATCTCTCAAGCCACTCATTCATTCAGGCTATTCTTTCATTTCTGCACTCACTAGCACGTGGCACTGGTAGCAATCCTGAGATTACTACCTCTGAGGCCCTACTTTTTAACTTGGCCCCTAATTCCCTAAATTCCCTGTGACTTTAGCCCTTCCACACTTTTTCCTGCCCTTCTGTACAGCACAGCTAGCCACGGTGTCATGAATCTGGCTCCTGCTGCCTTCCCCTGGTGAGCCATCTCCCCCAAAAGTATCAAAAACAATATACCTGTTTTGGAGGGAGATGACCGCAGGGGACACCTGCACTGCCTTCCTGCTCTTTCTCTGGCTTTTGGTCACTCATTCCCTTTCTCCCTCAGTGATCCTAATCTGCAGTGTGACCAATTTGCTAAACGTGCTATCCACGAGCCCCTCAGTATCACATATGCTCCAAAGTGAGTCCATCCACAGCTCCAGAGCCATCAATGTGGTCTAACCAGAGCTGCAGCTGGACACACTTCCTGAACATGTAGTTGTCAGGGATATCAGCCGCGACCCTGAGATCCCACATTGAGCAACAGGAGCATAACATGGGTCTTGGATCTCCTGCCATTCTTACTCTTAAGCTTAACTTAGTCCTACTATAATATCAAATACTAGATAAATGAAATGAAAAAAATTTTACCAATCACTCTACTTACCAGCACACGATAAAAAAAAATCAAGAAAGTCCTTACCTTATCAACACACCACAGAGTCTAAGGCTTTCTTTTTGGTCAGGGGAAGAGGGTGGGTGGGAGACACTACACGTGTAGTGTCTCGGGTTTTAGCCACTGCCCAAATATATCAGTTCACTCACCTTCCCAGACAGCAATCCAACCGCTCCAACTCAGTTCCGCTGCTGAAATTCTACCTTCCTTGCAGCCCCTTGGTCCTCGCTTTCACCGCTCCAGTGGGACAAGGGCAGCAGTAACATTCCCTGCATGTTCCCTTTCAAGCTTCTCACCATCCTGACTTGGAAATATATCGTCATTCCTTTAGTATCTCTGGGTCAAAATCGTGTAATTCCCTCCGTGGGGGAATTGTGGGTCAACCCACAGCACATGGACTGCTGCAGTTCAAGAAGGTAACTCACCCCCACCTTCTCAAGGGGGTAACTAGGGACGGGTAATAAAGGTTGGGCTCAGCCAGTGTTGCTTACATCCCATGAGTGAAATGAACAGAAAGATACACTGCTACAGTCTGAATATTCCCAAATCTGAACAATTCGATGATGACCCAGTGTCTGCTGGCTATGGAGCAAGGTGCAATCCTAGAACGTGGTTCCTGTAGGCAGGCTTCCTGCAAACCCTATAAGTGGTCATACTTCGGAAGTTTTGTGATTTCCATTCCAGCTCTCCAGTAATCCTCACAGTCAGCATTTTGGACCCACTCGGCCACAATAGCACGGTTCTTCGCTTTGACATTTTCAATGGATGTCAAGGATTGGTCAAATTATCACATATATTTTAACAAAGAGAAAGGGCTGTGGATGCCGGAAATCAGACATATTTCAGAACTCAGTGAGAAGCAGCTCTGAGGAAGGGTCACTGGACCCAAAACGTTCACTCTATTTTCTCTCCACAGATGCTGCCAGATCTGCTGAGATTTTCCAGCAAATAATGTTTTTGAACATGTATCTTTTTATTCAAAGATAAGCTAAATACAAAGAATGTTAGCACTTGGCTGAATCAGTGTGTCTGACTCTTACAACTTGCTGCTTGAGACAGAACACATGGTACAACACAACACAATATCCTGTTGAGGTACTGGAGATTGACAGCAGTTTACAATATGCTCCCTTTGGAATGGCAGGATTCAGGAACCATGGATGACCAGGGAAATTGTAAACTTAGTCAAAAGGAAAAAGGAAGCACTTGATGGTCTGAGGCAGGTACAAGCTGACCAAGCCCTTGAGGAGAATACAGAAAGTAGGAAGGAACTTAAACGCAGAAATAGGAAAGCTTAAAGGGGCCATAAAATGTCTTTAACAAACTGTGTCAAGGAGAATCAAGATAATAAAGTGTGGAGTTGGATGAACACAGCAGACCAAGTAGCATCTTAGGAGCAGGAAAACTGACGTTTCGGGCCTAGGCCCAAAGGCTTTTCTGATGAAGGGTCTGGGCCCGAAACGTCAGCTTTTGTGCTCCTGAGATGCTACTTGGCCTGCTGTGTTCATCCAGCCTCACATTTTATTATCTTGGAATTCTCCAGCATCTGCAGTTCCCGTTATCTCTCAGGGAGAATCCCATGGCTTTTTATGCACATATTAGAAGAAAAAGGGTAGCAAGGGAAAGAGTAGACCCACTCAAGGTCAAAGGAGGGAAGTTATCCATGAAGCCACAGGAACTGGGATAGATCCTAAATAAACACATTGCATCGGTATTCACTGAGGAGAAGGACACAGAGCCTTACAATAATACAGCATAGAAACAGGCCCTTCAGCCCAAACTGGTCCATGCTGACCATGGTGCCCTCTCAGCTAGTTCCAATTTCCTGCATTGGGCCCATATCCCTGTAAACCCTTCCCATCCACGTACCTATCCAATTTTCTTTAAATTTTGTGATTATACCTGCCTCAACCACTTTCTCCAGCAGCTCATTCCATACACACACCACTCTCTGTGTGAAGAGATTGCTCCTCAGGTCCTTCTTAAATCTTCCCCCTCTCACCTTAAACCTATCCTCTCATTTTCAATTCCCCATCGCCAGGAAAAAGATCTTTTCATCCTATCGATGCCCTTCATGATTTATACACCTCTGTGACTGATGTTGAGGTCAGGGATGAATGTGTGAATACTCTGGAGAATGCCATATTAAAGGAGGAAGTTTTGGGTATTCTAAATTGCATTAAGGTAAACAAGTCCACAGATCCACATGGGATCTATCCCAGGATACTGCGAGAGGCAAGGAAAGAAATATCTGGGGCATTAGCAGATATCTTCCCATCCCCTTTGACCATAGGCAAGGTTCCAGAGCACTGGAGATTAGCCAATGTTGTTCCTTTGCTTAAGAAAGGAAGCAAGGATAATCCAGGAAATTATAGCCTGGTGAGCCTGATATCTGTGATGGGGAAGCTCTTGGAGAGGATACTGAGGATCAGGATATATGCACATTTGGAAGAAAATGCACTAGTTAGTGATGGACAGCATGGCTTCATATGGGGAAGGTCATGTCTCACCAACCTGATTGAATTTTTGGAAGAGGTGACAAAGATAACTGATGACGGAAGGGCTGTGGATATAGTTTATATGGACTTGAGTAAGGCATTTAATACAGTTCCATATGGCAGATTGGCACAAAAACTAAAATCACACGGGGTTTGGGGTGGGCTGGCTAGATGGATACAAAACTGACTCGGTAACAGAAGACAGAGGGTATCGGTGGAAGGGTGTTTCTCACAATGGAGACCAGTAACTAGTGGAGTTCCGCAGGGATCAGTCTTTGGTCCTCTGTTGTTTGTAGTTTTTATAAATGATCTGGAGGAAAATGTGGGTGATCTGATTGGCAGGTTTGCAGGTGATATAAAGATTGGTGGAGCTGCCAACAGTGCTGACAATTGTGAAAGGATACAACAGGATATAGACAGATTGGCAACTTGGGTGTGGAAATAGCAGATGGAGTTTAATCCAGACAAATGCGAGGTGATGCATTGCTCCTGTTTTCCTGGACGGGAGAACTTTCTAGAAGGAGTGTTCAACCTGGAGCATACTGCAGTGGTTTCTGAAGATGAGCACAGCCTGGGATTTATTCCACAGGGAGAAGGTGCCCAAGTTCTGTATATGGGACAGGCTGTCAGTAAATGAAATTGCTGAAGCAGCTGATGACAATGATAAAGCCTCTGTGTTTCCTTTGTGCTGGTGATGAATCTGCTAACTGGAACCTGCAACAAATTCCTTGCCTTGTCTTTGTGCAATATTGCAATTCTCCCGGCATCCCCTGATGGATGGATACTTGTTCTAGCCTTTGTGTCGGAC
The DNA here is from genome assembly GCF_030684315.1 of Stegostoma tigrinum. NCBI lineage: Eukaryota > Metazoa > Chordata > Chondrichthyes > Orectolobiformes > Stegostomatidae > Stegostoma > Stegostoma tigrinum. Next base: position 1,925,111 of record NC_081365.1, read on the forward strand.
TCCATCCTTCGTTCATCTGTTCAGATTGTTTGTTTGACCTGACAGACTTTGATCTGGCCCTGACGGGAGAGGGAGGTCCTCCCATTCCACACTGGGACCTGGCCAGCACTGATTAACTAGCCCTGTTTATACTCAGGGAGTTGCTCGGGTATCTCCTTCAGCCTGTGACCTGAGAGATTTGCTGCCAAACCTTAGGTGGAAATGTCAGCTTTTCTGACAACTCAAAATCTTTGTGCAACTGGATTTTCATTCCTAGGTTTTTAAAACTGAATAAAATCTCATCTTACTCTAAGGGTGGGAATTAGAGTCACTGCTCAGGATAATTAGTGTCGCTTCCTGGATTAGCAGGACAGGGAAAGCTTGTGTCACCCCTGGACACTGTGTTTAAATATTTACCTGTTCCTCGAATGTGGATATTGCTGGCTAGACCATCCCTTGTTGCCACTTGGGAAGGTGGGGGTCAGCTGCCTTCCTAAACTGCTACAGCCATTGTGCTGTAGGGCAATCCATGCCCTTAGGGAGGGAATTCCAGGATTTTGACCCAACAACTGCTGTCCGAAATGCTGGAAAATTCTGGAGAAAGTTGAGACAGATTATCCACTCGGCACTTCTGGCTGAAGATTCTGGCTATGAATGCTTCAGCCTTATCTTTTGCACTGATGTGCTGGGCTCTTCCATCATTGAGGGGATATCTGTGGACCCTCCTCCTCCAGTGAGTTGTTTAATTGTCCACCAGCGTTCACAAGTGGATGTGACAGGACTGCAGAGCTTAGATCTGATCCGTTGGTTGTGGGATCGCTTAGCTCTGTCTATTGCTGCTTTCGCTGTTTGGTGTGCAAGTATTTCTGTTTGGTGGCTTCACCAGGTTGACACCTGATATTTTTGGGTATGCCTGGTGCTGCTCCTGGCTTTGGAGCAGCAGCACTAATGATTGAGTCCTAAAGGACATCGCTGCTAGACTGGGTCTGCGACAGGTAGTGAGGGAACCAACAAGAGGGAAAAACATACCTGACCTTATCCTCACCAATCTGCCAGCTGCAGTTGTATCTGTCCATGACAGTATCGGTAAGAGTGACCATCGCACAGTCCTTGTGGAGACAAAGTCCCACCTTCACATTGAGAATAACCTCCATCGTGTTGTGTGACACTATCATCGTGCTCAATGGGACAGACTTCACACAGATTTACCAACTCAAGACTGGGCATCCATGAGGCACCATGGGCCATCAACAGCAGCAGGACTGTACTCCAGCACAATCTGTAACCTCATGACCCGGCACATCCCCCACTCAACCATTACCATCAAGCCAGGGGATCAACCCTGGTTCAATGGAGAGTGCAGGAGGGCATGCCAGGAGCAACATGAGGATTTAGCATCATCTGAAATCCAGTGGTGAATGGTGGTAGAAATTAAACAACTCACTGGAGAAGGATTCCCTATCCTCAACGATTGGACAGCCCAGAAAAAGATAAGCATCAATCCGCAGGATGGGAGCAAAGCCAAGCTGCCTGGTTTAAAATTTAAACTGAAACTGACAGTTAAAGTTCAATCATCACTAACTGGTGCATTATCCATAGCAATGCCTCTACCAATCAGGGTCCACTTGCCCACACTGTCCTGTCGTATGGTGCAAATGACAGTTTTCCCCAGGAGTTGCTATCTTTTCTAAACGTCCCAAACATGGAAAGACACAGATGAAGGGTCTGGGCCCGAAATGTCAGCCTTTGTGCTCCTGAGATGCTGCTGGGCCTGCTGTGTTCATCCAGCTCCACACTTTGTTATCTTGGAGAAAACGTGTTGTGTTTCAGCAATACTCAAGTTTGCTTCTAACAATTGATTAATATTGAACAATAATGGATGTTTCAGAGCTCTGTCTTCCAGTTATCAAGTCACTGTTACGTTCACTAAGTCATTACCACGTACGGAGGAGATGGAACTGACATTGCTGGGCATGGGGATATTCTCGAGGAGCTATGAAGGGTTGTGGGATCAGGGATGTGTGAGGGGCATGAGGACTATCATGGCACTCAGCGTTCCCAGGGAGTGTGTTTGATCTCTTTTTGATGCAACAGCAGCTGTCATGGAGACTTTCCCACTGCCATTACCCTCCGTCAGTGACAAATCCTCAGGACTGACAACTTCCAGCCCTGAGTATGATTGTTACTCATTGGGAATGGTGTGTCAATGGAATAACAGAACAGAATTATAGCAGACGCTTGAAGGGCTGAATGGTCTCATCTAGTTGTGCTGCAGGAATTTGGAGATTGCAGGCGGCTGAGATGTGGATTTGGATTGGAGGGTGTTTTGGGAGTTATGTTCTCTGTTTAATTTTTTCAGGAAGAACAGGGAAGGATCTGACATGAGCTATTGCAAAATTGCAATATCACTTACCAATCAGCCCCATGCTGTTTCTTAATTCACTTTTTTGCCTCCTGTAATACTGCTTTTGTGAACTCCAACTTTCAGTTATTCTGTGAGATGTGAAATACCAAGTGGATTGTAAACCCACAGCAGTCTGGAGCTGTGCTTAACCAACGAGTTAATGGCTGTAATCTCTTCAGTTCAGCATTGTTCCTAATTGAATTTCTACAAACACTTATAAAGAGCACAGGTTACTGAGCTTGAGGTTCCCATTAAGATCATAATCATTATTGTCACTTCCCGTGGAGAGGAAAACATGTTCCTGTTCATTTCTTGCAGTGAGTGCTGAGGTTTTCACGTGAGCTGAACAGAAAATTGAAGGTTGTACATTTCTGTGACTACACCAGGCTGCAGTAATCATCCTGTCACAATAACTACAGCACTCCCCGATCCCAACACTCAACACAGTGACACACACTCACTCCCAACACTCAACACAGTGACACACACTCACTCCCAACACTCAACACAGTGACACACGCTCACTCCCAACACTCAACACAGTGACACACACTCACTCCCAACACTCAACACAGTGACACACGCTCACTCCCAACACTCAACACAGTGACACACGCTCACTCCCAACACTCAACACAGTGACACACACTCACTCCCAACACTCAACACAGTGACACACGCTCACTCCCAACACTCAACACAGTGACACACGCTCACTCCCAACACTCAACACAGTGACACACACTCACTCCCAACACTCAACACAGTGACACACGCTCACTCCCAACACTCAACACAGTGACACACGCTCACTCCCAACACTCAACACAGTGACACACGCTCACTCCCAACACTCAACACAGTGACCCACGCTCACTCCCAACACTCAACACAGTGACACACGCTCACTCCAACACTCAACACAGTGACACACGCTCACTCCCAACACTCAACACAGTGACACACACTCACTCCCAACACTCAACACAGTGACACACGCTCACTCCCAACACTCAACACAGTGACACACGCTCACTCCCAACACTCAACACAGTGACCCACGCTCACTCCCAACACTCAACACAGTGACACACGCTCACTCCCAACACTCAACACAGTGACACACGCTCACTCCCAACACTCAAGACAGTGACACACACTCACTCCCAACACTCAAGACAGTGACACACACTCACTCCCAACACTCAACACAGTGACACACACTCACTCCCAACACTCAACACAGTGACCCACGCTCACTCCCAACACTCAACACAGTGACCCACACTCACTCCCAACACTCAACACAGTGACACACGCTCACTCCCAACACTCAACACAGTGACCCACGCTCACTCCCAACACTCAACACAGTGACCCACGCTCACTCCCAACACTCAACACAGTGACCCACACTCACTCCCAACACTCAACACAGTGACACACGCTCACTCCCAACACTCAACACAGTGACACACACTCACTCCCAACACTCAACATAGTGACACACGCTCACTCCCAACACTCAACACAGTGACACACACTCACTCCAACACTCAACACAGTGACACACGCTCACTCCCAACACTCAACACAGTGACCCACACTCACTCCCAACACTCAACACAGTGACACACACTCACTCCCAACACTCAACACAGTGACACACGCTCACTCCCAACACTCAACACAGTGACCCACACTCACTCCCAACACTCAACACAGTGACACACGCTCACTCCCAACACTCAACACAGTGACACACGCTCACTCCCAACACTCAACACAGTGACCCACGCTCACTCCCAACACTCAACACAGTGACACACGCTCACTCCCAACACTCAACACAGTGACACACGCTCACTCCCAACACTCAACACAGTGACCCACGCTCACTCCCAACACTCAACACAGTGACCCACACTCACTCCCAACACTCAACACAGTGACACACACTCACTCCCAACACTCAACACAGTGACCCACACTCACTCCCAACACTCAACACAGTGACACACGCTCACTCCCAACACTCAACACAGTGACCCACACTCACTCCCAACACTCAACACAGTGACACACGCTCACTCCCAACACTCAACACAGTGACCCACACTCACTCCCAACACTCAACACAGTGACACACGCTCACTCCCAACACTCAACACAGTGACCCACACTCACTCCCAACACACAACACAGTGACACACACTCACTCCCAACACTCAACACAGTGACACACGCTCACTCCCAACACTCAACACAGTGACCCACGCTCACTCCCAACACTCAACACAGTGACACACGCTCACTCCCAACACTCAACACAGTGACACACACTCACTCCCAACACTCAACACAGTGACCCACGCTCACTCCCAACACTCAACACAGTGACACACGCTCACTCCCAACACTCAACACAGTGACCCACACTCACTCCCAACACTCAACATAGTGACACACGCTCACTCCCAACACTCAACACAGTGACACACACTCACTCCAACACTCAACACAGTGACACACGCTCACTCCCAACACTCAACACAGTGACCCACACTCACTCCCAACACTCAACACAGTGACCCACACTCACTCCCAACACTCAACACAGTGACACACACTCACTCCCAACACTCAACACAGTGACACACGCTCACTCCCAACACTCAACACAGTGACCCACACTCACTCCCAACACTCAACACAGTGACACACGCTCACTCCCAACACTCAACACAGTGACACACGCTCACTCCCAACACTCAACACAGTGACCCACGCTCACTCCCAACACTCAACACAGTGACACACGCTCACTCCCAACACTCAACACAGTGACACACGCTCACTCCCAACACTCAACACAGTGACCCACGCTCACTCCCAACACTCAACACAGTGACACACACTCACTCCCAACACTCAACACAGTGACCCACACTCACTCCCAACACTCAACACAGTGACACACGCTCACTCCCAACACTCAACACAGTGACCCACACTCACTCCCAACACTCAACACAGTGACACACGCTCACTCCCAACACTCAACACAGTGACCCACACTCACTCCCAACACTCAACACAGTGACACACACTCACTCCCAACACTCAACACAGTGACCCACACTCACTCCCAACACTCAACACAGTGACACACGCTCACTCCCAACACTCAACACAGTGACCCACACTCACTCCCAACACTCAACACAGTGACACACGCTCACTCCCAACACTCAACACAGTGACCCACACTCACTCCCAACACTCAACACAGTGACACACGCTCACTCCCAACACTCAACACAGTGACCCACACTCACTCCCAACACACAACACAGTGACACACACTCACTCCCAACACTCAACACAGTGACACACGCTCACTCCCAACACTCAACACAGTGACACACGCTCACTCCCAACACTCAACACAGTGACACACACTCACTCCCAACACTCAACACAGTGACCCACGCTCACTCCCAACACTCAACACAGTGACACACGCTCACTCCCAACACTCAACACAGTGACCCACACTCACTCCCAACACTCAACACAGTGACACACGCTCACTCCCAACACTCAACACAGTGACACACGCTCACTCCCAACACTCAACACAGTGACCCACACTCACTCCCAACACTCAACACAGTGACACACGCTCACTCCCAACACTCAACACAGTGACCCACACTCACTCCCAACACTCAACACAGTGACCCACGCTCACTCCCAACACTCAACACAGTGACACACGCTCACTCCCAACACTCAACACAGTGACACACACTCACTCCCAACACTCAACACAGTGACCCACGCTCACTCCCAACACTCAACACAGTGACACACGCTCACTCCCAACACTCAACACAGTGACCCACACTCACTCCCAACACTCAACATAGTGACACACGCTCACTCCCAACACTCAACACAGTGACACACACTCACTCCAACACTCAACACAGTGACACACGCTCACTCCCAACACTCAACACAGTGACCCACACTCACTCCCAACACTCAACACAGTGACACACACTCACTCCCAACACTCAACACAGTGACACACGCTCACTCCCAACACTCAACACAGTGACCCACACTCACTCCCAACACTCAACACAGTGACACACGCTCACTCCCAACACTCAACACAGTGACACACGCTCACTCCCAACACTCAACACAGTGACCCACGCTCACTCCCAACACTCAACACAGTGACACACGCTCACTCCCAACACTCAACACAGTGACACACGCTCACTCCCAACACTCAACACAGTGACCCACGCTCACTCCCAACACTCAACACAGTGACACACACTCACTCCCAACACTCAACACAGTGACCCACACTCACTCCCAACACTCAACACAGTGACACACGCTCACTCCCAACACTCAACACAGTGACCCACACTCACTCCCAACACTCAACACAGTGACACACGCTCACTCCCAACACTCAACACAGTGACCCACACTCACTCCCAACACTCAACACAGTGACACACACTCACTCCCAACACTCAACACAGTGACCCACACTCACTCCCAACACTCAACACAGTGACACACGCTCACTCCCAACACTCAACACAGTGACCCACACTCACTCCCAACACTCAACACAGTGACACACGCTCACTCCCAACACTCAACACAGTGACCCACACTCACTCCCAACACTCAACACAGTGACACACGCTCACTCCCAACACTCAACACAGTGACCCACACTCACTCCCAACACACAACACAGTGACACACACTCACTCCCAACACTCAACACAGTGACACACGCTCACTCCCAACACTCAACACAGTGACCCACGCTCACTCCCAACACTCAACACAGTGACACACGCTCACTCCCAACACTCAACACAGTGACACACACTCACTCCCAACACTCAACACAGTGACCCACACTCACTCCCAACACTCAACACAGTGACACACACTCACTCCCAACACTCAACACAGTGACACACGCTCACTCCCAACACTCAACACAGTGACACACACTCACTCCCAACACTCAACACAGTGACACACGCTCACTCCCAACACTCAACACAGTGACACACACTCACTCCTAACACTCAACACAGTGACACACGCTCACTCCCAACACTCAACACAGTGACACACACTCACTCCCAACACTCAACACAGTGACACACACACTCCCAACACTCAACACAGTGACACACGCTCACTCCCAACACTCAACACAGTGACACACGCTCACTCCCAACACTCAACACAGTGACACACGCTCACTCCCAACACTCAACACAGTGACACACACTCACTCCAACACTCAACACAGTGACACACACTCACTCCCAACACTCAACACAGTGACACACACTCACTCCAACACTCAACACAGTGACACACACTCACTCCCAACACTCAACACAGTGACACACGCTCACTCCCAACACTCAACACAGTGACACACGCTCACTCCCAACACTCAACACAGTGACCCACACTCACACCCAACACTCAACACAGTGACACACACTCACTCCCAGCACTCAACACAGTGACACACACTCACTCCCAACACTCAACACAGTGACCCACACTCACTCCCAACACTCAACACAGTGACCCACACTCACTCCAACACTCAACACAGTGACACACACTCACTCCCAACACTCAACACAGTGACACACACTCACTCCAACACTCAACACAGTGACACACGCTCACTCCCAACACTCAACACAGTGACACACACTCACTCCAACACTCAACACAGTGACACACGCTCACTCCCAACACTCAACACAGTGACCCACACTCACTCCCAACACTCAACACAGTGACACACGCTCACTCCCAACACTCAACACAGTGACACACACTCACTCCAACACTCAACACAGTGACACACACTCACTCCCAACACTCAACACAGTGACCCACACTCACTCCCAACACTCAACACAGTGACACACACTCACTCCAACACTCAACACAGTGACACACACTCACTCCCAACACTCAACACAGTGACCCACACTCACTCCCAACACTCAACACAGTGACCCACACTCACTCCAACACTCAACACAGTGACACACGCTCACTCCCAACACTCAACACAGTGACACACACTCACTCCAACACTCAACACAGTGACACACACTCACTCCCAACACTCAACACAGTGACCCACACTCACTCCCAACACTCAACACAGTGACACACACTCACTCCCAACACTCAACACAGTGACACACACTCACTCCAACACTCAACACAGTGACACACGCTCACTCCCAACACTCAACACAGTGACCCACACTCACTCCCAACACTCAACACAGTGACACACGCTCACTCCCAACACTCAACACAGTGACACACACTCACTCCAACACTCAACACAGTGACACACACTCACTCCCAACACTCAACACAGTGACCCACACTCACTCCAACACTCAACACAGTGACACACGCTCACTCCCAACACTCAACACAGTGACACACACTCACTCCCAACACTCAACACAGTGACACACGCTCACTCCCAACACTCAACACAGTGACACACACTCACTCCCAACACTCAACACAGTGACACACGCTCACTCCCAACACTCAACACAGTGACCCACACTCACTCCCAACACTCAACACAGTGACACACGCTCACTCCCAACACTCAACACAGTGACACACACTCACTCCCAACACTCAACACAGTGACACACACTCACTCCCAACACTCAACACAGTGACCCACACTCACTCCAACACTCAACACAGTGACACACGCTCACTCCCAACACTCAACACAGTGACACACACTCACTCCCAACACTCAACACAGTGACACACACTCACTCCCAACACTCAACACAGTGACACACACTCACTCCAACACTCAACACAGTGACACACGCTCACTCCCAACACTCAACACAGTGACCCACACTCACTCCCAACACTCAACACAGTGACACACGCTCACTCCCAACACTCAACACAGTGACACACACTCACTCCAACACTCAACACAGTGACACACGCTCACTCCCAACACTCAACACAGTGACACACACTCACTCCCAACACTCAACACAGTGACACACGCTCACTCCCAACACTCAACACAGTGACACACACTCACTCCCAACACTCAACACAGTGACACACGCTCACTCCCAACACTCAACACAGTGACACACACTCACTCCCAACACTCAACACAGTGACCCACACTCACTCCCAACACTCAACACAGTGACACACGCTCACTCCCAACACTCAACACAGTGACACACACTCACTCCCAACACTCAACACAGTGACCCACACTCACTCCCAACACTCAACACAGTGACACACGCTCACTCCCAACACTCAACACAGTGACACACACTCACTCCCAACACTCAACACAGTGACCCACACTCACTCCCAACACTCAACACAGTGACACACACTCACTCCCAACACTCAACACAGTGACCCACACTCACTCCCAACACTCAACACAGTGACACACGCTCACTCCCAACACTCAACACAGTGACCCACACTCACTCCCAACACTCAACACAGTGACACACGCTCACTCCCAACACTCAACACAGTGACACACACTCACTCCAACACTCAACACAGTGACACACGCTCACTCCCAACACTCAACACAGTGACACACGCTCACTCCCAACACTCAACACAGTGACCCACACTCACTCCCAACACTCAACACAGTGACACACACTGACTCCCAACACTCAACACAGTGACCCACACTCACTCCCAACACTCAACACAGTGACACACGCTCACTCCCAACACTCAACACAGTGACACACGCTCACTCCCAACACTCAACACAGTGACACACACTCACTCCCAACACTCAACACAGTGACACACACTCACTCCCAACACTCAACACAGTGACACACGCTCACTCCCAAAACTCAACACAGTGACACACCCTCACTCCCAACACTCAACACAGTGACCCACACTCACTCCCAACACTCAACACAGTGACACACACTCACTCCCAACACTCAACACAGTGACCCACACTCACTCCCAACACTCAACACAGTGACACACACTCACTCCAACACTCAACACAGTGACACACACTCACTCCCAACACTCAACACAGTGACACACACTCACTCCAACACTCAACAGAGTGACACACGCTCACTCCCAACACTCAACACAGTGACCCACACTCACTCCCAACACTCAACACAGTGACCCACACTCACTCCCAACACTCAACACAGTGACACACACTCACTCCCAACACTCAACACAGTGACACACACTCACTCCCAACACTCAACACAGTGACCCACGCTCACTCCCAACACTCAACACAGTGACACACACTCACTCCAACACTCAACACAGTGACACACGCTCACTCCCAACACTCAACACAGTGACACACACTCACTCCCAACACTCAACACAGTGACACACGCTCACTCCCAACACTCAACACAGTGACACACGCTCACTCCCAACACTCAACACAGTGACACACACTCACTCCAACACTCAACACAGTGACACACACTCACTCCCAACACTCAACACAGTGACACACACTCACTCCAACACTCAACACAGTGACACACACTCACTCCAACACTCAACACAGTGACACACACTCACTCCAACACTCAACACAGTGACACACGCTCACTCCAACACTCAACACAGTGACACACGCTCACTCCCAACACTCAACACAGTGACCCACACTCACTCCCAACACTCAACACAGTGACCCACACTCACTCCCAACACTCAACACAGTGACACACACTCACTCCCAACACTCAACACAGTGACCCACACTCACTCCCAACACTCAACACAGTGACACACACTCACTCCCAACACTCAACACAGTGACCCACACTCACTCCCAACACTCAACACAGTGACCCACGCTCACTCCCAACACTCAACACAGTGACACACGCTCACTCCCAACACTCAACACAGTGACACACGCTCACTCCCAACACTCAACACAGTGACACACACTCACTCCAACACTCAACACAGTGACCCACACTCACTCCCAACACTCAACACAGTGACACACACTCACTCCCAACACTCAACACAGTGACCCACACTCACTCCCAACACTCAACACAGTGACACACGCTCACTCCCAACACTCAACACAGTGACACACACTCACTCCCAACACTCAACACAGTGACCCACACTCACTCCCAACACTCAACACAGTGACACACGCTCACTCCCAACACTCAACACAGTGACACACGCTCACTCCCAACACTCAACACAGTGACCCACGCTCACTCCCAACACTCAACACAGTGACACACACTCACTCCCAACACTCAACACAGTGACACACGCTCACTCCCAACACTCAACACAGTGACCCACACTCACTCCCAACACTCAACACAGTGACACACACTCACTCCCAACACTCAACACAGTGACACACACTCACTCCCAACACTCAACACAGTGACCCACACTCACTCCCAACACTCAACACAGTGACACACACTCACTCCCAACACTCAACACAGTGACCCACACTCACTCCAACACTCAACACAGTGACACACACTCACTCCCAACACTCAACACAGTGACACACGCTCACTCCCAACACTCAACACAGTGACCCACACTCACTCCCAACACTCAACACAGTGACCCACACTCACTCCCAACACTCAACACAGTGACACACGCTCACTCCCAACACTCAACACAGTGACACACACTCACTCCAACACTCAACACAGTGACACACGCTCACTACCAACACTCAACACAGTGACACACGCTCACTCCCAACACTCAACACAGTGACACACGCTCACTCCCAACACTCAACACAGTGACCCACACTCACTCCCAACACTCAACACAGTGACACACACTGACTCCCAACACTCAACACAGTGACCCACACTCACTCCCAACACTCAACACAGTGACACACGCTCACTCCCAACACTCAACACAGTGACACACGCTCACTCCCAACACTCAACACAGTGACACACACTCACTCCCAACACTCAACACAGTGACACACACTCACTCCCAACACTCAACACAGTGACACACGCTCACTCCCAACACTCAACACAGTGACCCACACTCACTCCCAACACTCAACACAGTGACACACACTCACTCCCAACACTCAACACAGTGACCCACACTCACTCCCAACACTCAACACAGTGACACACACTCACTCCAACACTCAACACAGTGACACACACTCACTCCCAACACTCAACACAGTGACACACACTCACTCCAACACTCAACAGAGTGACACACGCTCACTCCCAACACTCAACACAGTGACCCACACTCACTCCCAACACTCAACACAGTGACCCACACTCACTCCCAACACTCAACACAGTGACACACACTCACTCCCAACACTCAACACAGTGACACACACTCACTCCCAACACTCAACACAGTGACCACGCTCACTCCCAACACTCAACACAGTGACACACACTCACTCCCAACACTCAACACAGTGACCCACGCTCACTCCCAACACTCAACACAGTGACACACACTCACTCCAACACTCAACACAGTGACACACGCTCACTCCCAACACTCAACACAGTGACACACACTCACTCCCAACACTCAACACAGTGACCCACACTCACTCCCAACACTCAACACAGTGACACACGCTCACTCCAACACTCAACACAGTGACACACGCTCACTCCCAACACTCAACACAGTGACACACACTCACTCCAACACTCAACACAGTGACACACACTCACTCCCAACACTCAACACAGTGACACACACTCACTCCAACACTCAACACAGTGACACACACTCACTCCAACACTCAACACAGTGACACACACTCACTCCCAACACTCAACACAGTGACACACACTCACTCCAACACTCAACACAGTGACACACGCTCACTCCAACACTCAACACAGTGACACACACTCACTCCCAACACTCAACACAGTGACACACACTCACTCCCAACACTCAACACAGTGACCCACACTCACTCCCAACACTCAACACAGTGACCCACACTCACTCCCAACACTCAACACAGTGACACACACTCACTCCCAACACTCAACACAGTGACCCACACTCACTCCCAACACTCAACACAGTGACACACACTCACTCCCAACACTCAACACAGTGACCCACGCTCACTCCCAACACTCAACACAGTGACCCACGCTCACTCCCAACACTCAACACAGTGACACACGCTCACTCCCAACACTCAACACAGTGACACACGCTCACTCCCAACACTCAACACAGTGACACACGCTCACTCCCAACACTCAACACAGTGACCCACACTCACTCCCAACACTCAACACAGTGACCCACACTCACTCCCAACACTCAACACAGTGACACACGCTCACTCCCAACACTCAACACAGTGACCCACGCTCACTCCCAACACTCAACACAGTGACACACGCTCACTGCCAACACTCAACACAGTGACACACGCTCACTCCCAACACTCAACACAGTGACCCACGCTCACTCCCAACACTCAACACAGTGACACACACTCACTCCCAACACTCAACACAGTGACACACGCTCACTCCCAACACTCAACACAGTGACCCACACTCACTCCCAACACTCAACACAGTGACACACACTCACTCCCAACACTCAACACAGTGACACACACTCACTCCCAACACTCAACACAGTGACCCACACTCACTCCCAACACTCAACACAGTGACACACACTCACTCCCAACACTCAACACAGTGACCCACACTCACTCCCAACACTCAACACAGTGACACACACTCACTCCCAACACTCAACACAGTGACACACGCTCACTCCCAACACTCAACACAGTGACCCACACTCACTCCCAACACTCAACACAGTGACACACGCTCACTCCCAACACTCAACACAGTGACACACACTCACTCCCAACACTCAACACAGTGACCCACGCTCACTCCCAACACTCAACACAGTGACACACGCTCACTCCCAACACTCAACACAGTGACACACTCTCACTCCCAACACTCAACACAGTGACACACACTCACTCCCAACACTCAACACAGTGACCCACGCTCACTCCCAACACTCAACACAGTGACACACACTCACTCCCAACACTCAACACAGTGACACACACTCACTCCCAACACTCAACACAGTGACCCACGCTCACTCCCAACACTCAACACAGTGACACACACTCACTCCCAACACTCAACACAGTGACCCACACTCACTCCCAACACTCAACACAGTGACACACACTCATTCCCAACACTCAACACAGTGACACACGCTCACTCCCAACACTCAACACAGTGACACACACTCACTCCCAACACTCAACACAGTGACCCACACTCACTCCCAACACTCAACACAGTGACACACACTCACTCCCAACACTCAACACAGTGACACACGCTCACTCCCAGCACTCAACACAGTGACACACGCTCACTCCCAACACTCAACACAGTGACACACGCTCACTCCTAACACTCAACATAGTGACACACGCTCACTCCCAACACTCAACACAGTGACACACGCTCACTCCCAACACTCAACACAGTGACACACGCTCACTCCCAACACTCAACACAGTGACACACGCTCACTCCCAACACTCAACACAGTGACCCACACTCACTTCGAACACTCAACACAGTGACACACGCTCACTCCCAACACTCAACACAGTGACACACGCTCACTCCCAACACTCAACACAGTGACCCACGCTCACTCCCAACACTCAACACAGTGACACACACTCACTCCCAACACTCAACACAGTGACCCACGCTCACTCCCAACACTCAACACAGTGACACACGCTCACTCCCAACACTCAACACAGTGACACACGCTCACTCCTAACACTCAACACAGTGACACACACTCACTCCCAACACTCAACACAGTGACACACGCTCACTCCCAACACTCAACACAGTGACACACGCTCACTCCCAACACTCAACACAGTGACACACACTCACTCCCAACACTCAACACAGTGACACACACTCACTCCTAACACTCAACACAGTGACACACACTCACTCCCAACACTCAACACAGTGACACACGCTCACTCCCAACACTCAACACAGTGACACACGCTCACTCCCAACACTCAACACAGTGACACACACTCACTCCCAACACTCAACACAGTGACCCACACTCACTCCCAACACTCAACACAGTGACACACACTCACTCCCAACACTCAACACAGTGACCCACACTCACTCCCAACACTCAACACAGTGACACACGCTCACTCCCAACACTCAACACAGTGACACACACTCACTCCCAACACTCAACACAGTGACCCACACTCACTCCCAACACTCAACACAGTGACACACGCTCACTCCCAACACTCAACACAGTGACCCACACTCACTCCCAACACTCAACACAGTGACACACGCTCACTCCCAACACTCAACACAGTGACACACGCTCACTCCCAACACTCAACACAGTGACTCACACTCACTCCCAACACTCAACACAGTGACACACACTCACTCCCAACACTCAACACAGTGACACACGCTCACTCCCAACACTCAACACAGTGACCCACACTCACTCCCAACACTCAACACAGTGACACACACTCACTCCCAACACTCAACACAGTGACCCACGCTCACTCCCAACACTCAACACAGTGACACACGCTCACTCCCAACACTCAACACAGTGACACACGCTCACTCCTAACACTCAACATAGTGACACACGCTCACTCCCAACACTCAACACAGTGACACACGCTCACTCCCAACACTCAACACAGTGACACACGCTCACTCCCAACACTCAACACAGTGACACACACTCACTCCCAACACTCAACACAGTGACCCACACTCACTCCCAACACTCAACACAGTGACACACACTCACTCCCAACACTCAACACAGTGACCCACACTCACTCCCAACACTCAACACAGTGACACACGCTCACTCCCAACACTCAACACAGTGACCCACACTCACTCCCAACACTCAACACAGTGACACACACTCACTCCCAACACTCAACACAGTGACACACGCTCACTCCCAACACTCAACACAGTGACCCACGCTCACTCCCAACACTCAACACAGTGACACACACTCACTCCCAACACTCAACACAGTGACACACACTCACTCCCAACACTCAACACAGTGACACACACTCACTCCCAACACTCAACACAGTGACACACGCTCACTCCCAACACTCAACACAGTGACCCACACTCACTCCCAACACTCAACACAGTTACCCACACTCACTCCCAACACTCAACACAGTGACACACGCTCACTCCCAACACTCAACACAGTGACACACGCTCACTCCCAACACTCAACACAGTGACACACGCTCACTCCCAACACTCAACACAGTGACCCACACTCACTCCCAACACTCAACACAGTGACACACACTCACTCCCAACACTCAACACAGTGACACACACTCACTCCCAACACTCAACGCAGTGACCCACACTCACTCCCAACACTCAACACAGTGACACACACTCACTCCCAACACTCAACACAGTGACACACGCTCACTCCCAACACTCAACACAGTGACACACGCTCACTCCCAACACTCAACACAGTGACCCACACTCACTCCCAACACTCAACACAGTGACACACACTCACTCCCAACACACAACACAGTGACACACACTCACTCCCAACACTCAACACAGTGACACACGCTCACTCCCAACACTCAACACAGTGACCCACACTCACTCCCAATACTCAACACAGTGACACATACTCACTCCCAACACTCAACACAGTGACACACACTCACTCCCAACACTCAACACAGTGACACACGCGCACTCCCAACACTCAACACAGTGACCCACACTCACTCCCAACACTCAACACAGTGACACATACTCACTCCCAACACTCAACACAGTGACCCACACTCACTCCCAACACTCAACACAGTGACCCACACTCACTCCCAACACTCAACACAGTGACACAAACTCACTCCCAACACTCAACACAGTGACACACGCTCACTCCCAACACTCAACACAGTGACCCACACTCACTCCCAACACTCAACACAGTGACACACGCTCACTCCCAACACTCAACACAGTGACACACGCTCACTCCCAACACTCAACACAGTGACACACGCTCACTCCCAACACTCAACACAGTGACACACACTCACTCCCAACACTCAACACAGTGACACACGCTCACTCCCAACACTCAACACAGTGACCCACACTCACTCCCAACACTCAACACAGTGACACACACTCACTCCCAACACTCAACACAGTGACACACGCTCACTCCCAACACTCAACACAGTGACCCACGCTCACTCCCAACACTCAACACAGTGACACACGCTCACTCCCAACACTCAACACAGTGACACACGCTCACTCCCAACACTCAACACAGTGACCCACACGCACTCCCAACACTCAACACAGTGACACACACTCACTCCCAACACTCAACACAGTGAAACACGCTCACTCCCAACACTCAACACAGTGACCCACACTCACTCCCAACACTCAACACAGTGACACACACTCACTCCCAACAGTCAACACAGTGACCCACACTCACTCCCAACACTCAACACAGTGACCCACACTCACTCCCAACACTCAACACAGTGACACACGCTCACTCCCAATACTCAACACAGTGACACACGCTCACTCCCAACACTCAACACAGTGACACACACTCACTCCCAACACTCAACACAGTGACACACACTCACTCCCAACACTCAACACAGTGACACACACTCACTCCCAACACTCAACACAGTGACACACGCTCACTCCCAACACTCAACACAGTGACCCACACTCACTCCCAACACTCAACACAGTGACACACACTCACTCCCAACACTCAACACAGTGACACACACTCACTCCCAACACTCAACACAGTGACCCACACTCACTCCCAACACTCAACACAGTGACACACGCTCACTCCCAACACTCAACACAGTGACACACGCTCACTCCCAACACTCAACACAGTGACACACACTCACTCCCAACACTCAACACAGTGACACACACTCACTCCCAGCACTCAACACAGTGACACACGCTCGCTCCCAACACTCAACACAGTGACACACGCTCACTCCCAACACTCAACACAGTGACCCACACTCACTCCCAACACTCAACACAGTGACACACACTCACTCCCAACACACAACACAGTGACACACACTGACTCCCAACACTCAACACAGTGACACACGCTCACTCCCAACACTCAACACAGTGACCCACACTCACTCCCAACACTCAACACAGTGACACACGCTCACTCCCAACACTCAACACAGTGACACACACTCACTCCCAACACTCAACACAGTGACAAACACTCACTCCCAACACTCAACACAGTGACCCACACTCACTCCCAACACTCAACACAGTGACACAAACTCACTCCCAACACTCAACACAGTGACACACGCTCACTCCCAACACTCAACACAGTGACACACGCTCACTCCCAACACTCAACACAGTGACCCACACTCACTCCCAACACTCAACACAGTGACACACACTCACTCCCAACACTCAACACAGTGACACACGCTCACTCCCAACACTCAACACAGTGACCCACGCTCACTCCCAACACTCAACACAGTGACACACACTCACTCCCAACACTCAACACAGTGACACACGCTCACTCCCAACACTCAACACAGTGACACACACTCACTCCTAACACTCAACATAGTGACACACGCTCACTCCCAACACTCAACACAGTGACACACGCTCACTCCCAACACTCAACACAGTGACACACGCTCACTCCCAACACTCAACACAGTGACACACACTCACTCCCAACACTCAACACAGTGACCCACACTCACTCCCAACACTCAACACAGTGACACAAACTCACTCCCAACACTCAACACAGTGACACACGCTCACTCCCAACACTCAACACAGTGACACACGCTCACTCCCAACACTCAACACAGTGACCCACACTCACTCCCAACACTCAACACAGTGACACACACTCACTCCCAACACTCAACACAGTGACACACGCTCACTCCCAACACTCAACACAGTGACCCACGCTCACTCCCAACACTCAACACAGTGACACACCCTCACTCCCAACACTCAACACAGTGACACACGCTCACTCCCAACACTCAACACAGTGACCCACACTCACTCCCAACACTCAACACAGTGACACACACTCACTCCCAACACTCAACACAGTGACACACGCTCACTCCCAACACTCAACACAGTGACACACGCTCACTCCCAACACTCAACACAGTGACACACGCTCACTCCCAACACTCAACACAGTGACACACGCTCACTCCCAACACTCAACACAGTGACACACACTCACTCCCAACACTCAACACAGTGACCCACACTCACTCCCAACACTCAACACAGTGACACACGCTCACTTCCAACACTCAACACAGTGACCCACACTCACTCCCAACACTCAACACAGTGACACACGCTCACTCCCAACACTCAACACAGTGACCCACACTCACTCCCAACACTCAACACAGTGACCCACACTCACTCCCAACACTCAACACAGTGACACACACTCACTCCCAACACTCAACACAGTGACACACGCTCACTCCCAACACTCAACACAGTGACCCACGCTCACTCCCAACACTCAACACAGTGACACACACTCACTCCCAACACTCAACACAGTGACACACACTCACTCCCAACACTCAACACAGTGACCCACACTCACTCCCAACACTCAACACAGTGACACACGCTCACTCCCAACACTCAACACAGTGACCCACACTCACTCCCAACACTCAACACAGTGACCCACACTCACTCCCAACACTCAACACAGTGACACACGCTCACTCCCAACACTCAACACAGTGACACACGCTCACTCCCAACACTCAACACAGTTACACACGCTCACTCCCAACACTCAACACAGTGACACACGCTCACTCCCAACACTCAACACAGTGACCCACACTCACTCCCAACACTCAACACAGTGACACACACTCACTCCCAACACTCAACACAGTGACCCACACTCACTCCCAACACTCAACACAGTGACACACACTCACTCCCAACACTCAACACAGTGACACACGCTCACTCCCAACACTCAACACAGTGACACACGCTCACTCCCAACACTCAACACAGTGACCCACACTCACTCCCAACACTCAACACAGTGACACACACTCACTCCCAACACACAACACAGTGACACACACTCACTCCCAACACTCAACACAGTGACCCACACTCACTCCCAACACTCAACACAGTGACACACGCTCACTCCCAACACTCAACACAGTGACACACGCTCACTCCCAACACTCAACACAGTGACACACGCTCACTCCCAACACTCAACACAGTGACCCACACTCACTCCCAACACTCAACACAGTGACACACACTCACTCCCAACACTCAACACAGTGACCCACACTCACTCCCAACACTCAACACAGTGACACACACTCACTCCCAACACTCAACACAGTGACACACGCTCACTCCCAACACTCAACACAGTGACACACGCTCACTCCCAACACTCAACACAGTGACCCACACTCACTCCCAACACTCAACACAGTGACACACACTCACTCCCAACACACAACACAGTGACACACACTCACTCCCAACACTCAACACAGTGACACACGCTCACTCCCAACACTCAACACAGTGACCCACGCTCACTCCCAACACTCAACACAGTGACACACACTCACTCGCAACACTCAACACAGTGACACACACTCACTCCCAACACTCAACACAGTGACACACGCTCACTCCCAACACTCAACACAGTGACCCACACTCACTCCCAACACTCAACACAGTGACACACACTCACTCCCAACACTCAACACAGTGACCCACACTCACTCCCAACACTCAACACAGTGACACAAACTCACTCCCAACACTCAACACAGTGACACACGCTCACTCCCAACACTCAACACAGTGACCCACGCTCACTCCCAACACTCAACACAGTGACACACGCTCACTCCCAACACTCAACACAGTGACACACGCTCACTCCCAACACTCAACACAGTGACCCACGCTCACTCCCAACACTCAACACAGTGACACACACTCACTCCCAACACTCAACACAGTGACACACGCTCACTCCCAACACTCAACACAGTGACACACGCTCACTCCCAACACTCAACACAGTGACCCACACTCACTCCCAACACTCAACACAGTGACACACGCTCACTCCCAACACTCAACACAGTGACACACACTCACTCCCAACACTCAACACAGTGACACACGCTCACTCCCAACACTCAACACAGTGACCCACACTCACTCCCAACACTCAACACAGTGACACACACTCACTCCCAACACTCAACACAGTGACCCACACTCACTCCCAACACTCAACACAGTGACACACACTCACTCCCAACACTCAACACAGTGACACACGCTCACTCCCAACACTCAACACAGTGACCCACGCTCACTCCCAACACTCAACACAGTGACACACACTCACTCCCAACACTCAACACAGTGACACACGCTCACTCCCAACACTCAACACAGTGACCCACGCTCACTCCCAACACTCAACACAGTGACACACACTCACTCCCAACACTCAACACAGTGACACACACTCACTCCCAACACTCAACACAGTGACACACGCTCACTCCCAACACTCAACACAGTGACCCACACTCACTCCCAACACTCAACACAGTGACACACACTCACTCCCAACACTCAACACAGTGACACACGCTCACTCCCAACACTCAACACAGTGACCCACACTCACTCCCAACACTCAACACAGTGACACACGCTCACTCCCAACACTCAACACAGTGACACACACTCACTCCCTACTCATCACAATGACCCACACTCACTCCATGCTCAACACAGTCACTCACTCACTCCCTGCTCAACACCCTGATCCACACTCACACCCTGCTCAAAACAGTGACACACAGTTACTCCCTGCTCAACACAGTTGACCCACACTCACTCCCTGCTGATCACAGTGACCCACACTCACTCCCTGCTCAACACATTGACTCACACTCACTCCCTGCTGATCACACTGACCCACACTCACTCCCTGCTCAACACACTGACCCACACTCACTCCCTGCTCAACCCTGATCCACACTCACTCCCTGCTCAGCACACTGACTCACACTCACTCCCTGCTCATCACACTGACCCACACTCACTCCCTGCTCAACACAGTGACTCACACTCACTCCCTGCTCAACACCCTGACCCACACTCACTCCCTGCTCAACACAGTTGACCCACACTCACTCCCTGCTCAACACAGTTGACCCACACTCACTCCCTGCTCATCACAGTGACCACACTCACTCCCTGCTCAACACAGTTGACCCACACTCACTCCCTGCTCAGCACAGTTGACCCACACTCACTCCCTGCTCATCACAGTGACCCACACTCACTCCCTGCTCAACACACTGACTCACACTCACTCCCTGCTCATCACAGTGACCACACTCACTCCCTGCTCAACACAGTTGACCCACACTCACTCCCTGCTCATCACAGTGACCCACACTCACTCCCTGCTCAACACACTGACCCACACTCACTCCCTGCTCATCACAGTGACCACACTCACTCCCTGCTCAACACAGTTGACCCACACTCACTCCCTGCTCATCACAGTGACCCACACTCACTCCCTGCTCAACACACTGACTCACACTCACTCCCTGCTCAACACACTGACCCACACTCACTCCCTGCTGATCACACTGACCCACACTCACTCCCTGCTGATCACACTGACCCACACTCACTCCTTGCTCATCACACTGACCCACCTTCACTCCTTGTTCAACACAGTGACCCACACATAAGATGACCATAACTATGGGATAACTGGCGGGTTACAATGTACCTGAAGAGGATAAACTTGTTCCAAACAGTGAGATTGCATAAAACAGGACATCTGCTATTTATATAGCTCCTTTCACATCTCACACAAACAATGTGAGAGCTGGAGCGAGAGTGGGATTGCACTGTGTGGGATATTAAAGGTTGTTGGGGAAGAAGGGGAGAGCAGTAGTGGAAAGTGTGGGATATTAGAGGGTACGGGGAGAGGGGGGATTAGACTAGGTGGGATATTAAATAGTGTGGGGGAGACGGGGATTACACTGCATGGGATATGGGAAGATGCAGGGGGTGAGGGGGGATCAGACTGGGTGGGATATTACAGCGATGGGGGAGGGTTTATTAGAATGGGTGGGATATTACAGGGATGGAGTGGAGATGGGGGCAATATTACAGGAATGGGAGAGATGGGGATTAGACTGGGTGGGATATTACAGTGATGGGGGGAGAGGGGATAAGACTGGGTGGGATACTAGAGGGTGCAGGGGGAGGTGGGGGATTAGAATGTGTGGGATATTAGAGGAATGGTGAGATGGGGAATTGGACTGGGTGGGATATTAGAGCGTGCGGGGGAGGGGTGATTACACTGGGTGGAATATTACAGAGATGGGAGGAGGGGTGATTAGACTGGGTGGGATAGAACATAGAACATAGAACAGTACAGCACAGAACAGGCCCTTCAGCCCACAATGTTGTGCCGACCATTGATCCTCATGTATGCACCCTCAAATTTCTGTGACCATATGCATGTCCAGCAGTCTCTTAAATGACCCCAATGACCTTGCTTCCACAACTGCTGCTGGCAACACATTCCATGCTCTCACAGCTCTCTGTGTAAAGAACCCGCCTCTGACATCCCCTCTATACTTTCCTCCAACCAGCTTCAAACTATGACCCCTCGTGTTAGCCATTTCTGCCCTGGGAAATAGTCTCTGGCTATCAACTCTATCTATGCCTCTCATTATCTTGTATACCTCAATTAGGTTCCCTCTCCTCCTCCTTTTCTCCAATGAAAAAAGTCCGAGCTCAGTCAACCTCTCTTCATAAGATAAGCCCTCCAGTCCAGGCAGCATCCTGGTAAACCTCCTCTGAACCCTCTCCAAAGCATCCACATCTTTCCTATAATAGGGTGACCAGAACTGGACACAGTACTCCGAGTGCGGTCTAACCAAAGTTTTATAGAGCTGCAACAAGATCTCACGACTCTTAAGCGCAATTCCCCTGCTAATGAAAGCCAAAACACCATATGCTTTCTTAACAACCCTGTCCACTTGGGTGGCCATTTTAATGGATCTATGTATCTGCACACCAAGATCCCTCTGTTCCTCCACACTGCCAAGAATCCTATCCTTAATCCTGTACTCAGCTTTCAAATTCGACCTTCCAAAATGCATCACCTTGCATTTATCCAGGTTGAACTCCATCTGCCACCTCTCAGCCCATCTCTGCATCCTGTCAATGTCCCGCTGCAGCCTACAACAGCCCTCTATACTGTCAACGACACCTCCAACCTTTGTGTCGTCTGCAAACTTGCTGACCCATCCTTCAATCCCCTCATCCAAGTCATTAATAAAAATTACAAACAGTAGAGGCCCGAGGACAGAGTCCTGTGGAACACCACTCACCACTGACTTCCAGGCAGAATATTTTCCTTCTACTACCACTCGCTGCCTTCTGTTGGCCAGCCAATTCTGTATCCAGACAGCTAAGTTCCCCTGTATCCCATTCCTTCTGACCTTCTGAATGAGCCTACCATGGGGAACCTTATCAAAAGCCTTACTGAAGTCCATATACACCACATCCACGGCTCGACCCTCATCAACTTTTCTAGTCACATCCTCAAAGAACTTGATAAGGTTTGTGAGGCATGACCTGCCCCTCACAAAGCCATGTTGACTGCATTTGATCAAGCCATGCTCTTCCAGATGGTCATAAATCCTATCCCTCAGAATCCTTTTTAACACTTTGCAGATGACAGACGTGAGACTTACCAGTCTGTAATTGCCGGGGATTTCCCTATTTCCTTTCTTGAAGAGAGGAATTATATTTGCCTCTCTCCAGTCCTCAGGTACGACTCCAGTGGAGAGCGAGGATGCAAAGATCCTCGTAAGTGGAGAAGCAATTGCATTTCTCGTTTCCCAAAGCAGCCGAGGACAAATCTGGTCCGGGCCTGGCGACTTGTCAATCTTAATGTTTGACAAAATTTTCAGCACATCAGCTTTGTCTATCTCTATCCATTCCAGCATGCACACCTGCTCTACAAAGGTTTCATTCACTACAAAGTTGGTTTCTTTCGTAAAGACAGAAGCAAAAAACTCATTTAGGGCTTCCCCTACCTCCTCAGACTCCACACACAAGTTCCCTATGCTATCCCTGATCGGCCCTACTCTTTCTTTGACCATTCTCTTATTCCTCACGTAAGTGTAAAATGCCTTTGTGTTCTCCCTAATTCGTTCTGCCAAGCCTTTCTCGTGCCCCCTCCTGGCTCTCCTCAGACCATTTTTGAGCTCCTTCCTTGCCTGCGTGTAATCCTCTCTAGCTGAACTTGACCCTAGCTTCCTCCACCTTCTGTAAGCTACCTTTTTGCTTTTGACAAGTAGCACCACCGCTCTTGTCATCCAAGGTTCCTTTATCTTACTCCTTCTTGCCTGTCTCAGAGGGACATATTTACTCATCACTCGCAACAACTGTTCCTTAAACAGTCTCCACATGTCTATAGTGCCCTTACCATGGAACAATTACTCCCAGTCCATGCTTCCTAACTCATGTCTAATTGCGTCATAGTTTCCTCTTCCCCAATTAAATATCCTCCCATTTTGCCTAATCCTCTCCTTCTCCATAGCTATGTAGAATGTGAGGCAGTTATGGTCACTATCACCAAAATGCTCTCCCACCACAAGATCTGATACCTGCCCCGGCTCGTTTCCGAGCACCAAGTCTAGAATGGCCTCTCCCCTCATCGGCCTGTCAACGTACTGAGTTAGGAAACCCTCCTGAACACACCTTACAAAAACAGCTCCATTCAAATCTTCTGCTCGAAGGAGGTTCCAATCAATATTAGGAAAGTTGAAGTCACCCATTACAACAACCCTACTGCGTCCGCACTTTTCCAAGATCTGCCGACCTATGCTTTCTTCAATCTCCCTGCTGCTATTGGGGGGGCCTGTAGTAAACCCCTAATGAGGTGACTACTCCCTTGCTGTTCCTAATTTCCACCCACACTCACTCAGTAGGCAGATCTTCCTCGACAATGGAAGCTTCTGTAGCTGTGATACCCTCTCTGATTAGTAGTGCTACACTCCCTCCTCTTTTTCCCCCCTCCCTATTCTTTTTAAATGTTCTAAACCCTGGAACATCCAGCAACCATTCCTGCCCATGAGAAACCCATGTCTCTGTTATGGCCACAACATCATAGCACCAGGTACTGATCCATGCTCTAAGTTCATCACTTTTATTCCTGATACTCCTTGCGTTAAAGCAAACACACTTTAACTGATCCCTTGGTTCCTTCCCAGGAAAATCCTTCCCACTGGCTGGTCTACCTCTTGCTACTGCCTCACCTGCATCAACGCTCACCTCTGGTATACTGCTCAGGTTCCCACCCCCCTGCCATACTAGTTTAAACCCTCTCGAACTACTCGAGCAAACCTTCCACCCAGGACATTGGTCCCCTTCCAGTTCAGATGCAACCCGTCCTTCTTGTACAGGTCCCACCTTCCCCAGAAGGCATCCCAATTAACTACATATCTGAAGCCCTCCCTCCTACGCCAGCTGCATAGCCACGTGTTCAGCTGCGCCCGCTCCCTGTTCCTCACCTCGCTATCTCGTGGCACCGGTAGTAAACTAGAGCACACTACTCAGTTCGCCCTGCTTTGCAGCTTCCATCCTAACTCCCTGAAATCACTTTTTATATCCTCAATCCTTTTTCTGGCTCTATCATTAGTGCCAATATGTAACACGATTTCTGGCTGTTCGCCCTCCCCTTTTAGAACCTTATACACCCGATCAGAGACGTCCCGGACCCTGGCACCAGGGAGGCAACATACCTACCGGGAATCCTGATCCTGACCACAAAATCTCCTGTCGATTCCCCTAACTATCGAGTCCCCTACCACGAGTACTTTTCTATTCTGCCCCCTTCCCTTCTTTGCCACAGTGTCAGGCTCAGTGCCAGAGAACTGACTACTATGGCTTTCCTCTGGTAGGTCATCCCCCCCAGCAGTATCCAAAACGGTATACTTATTGCTGAGGGGAATGCCCACAGGGAATCTCTGCACTGTCTGTCTGTCTCCTTTCCTCCCCCTAACTGTAACCCATCTATCCTCGTCCTGAGCCTTAGGAGTGACCAACTCCCGATAACTCCTCTCAATTACCCCCTCTGCCTCCCGAATGATCCGTAGTTCATCCAGCTCCAGCTCCATTTCCCTAACACGGTTTTCAAGGAGCTGTAGTTGGGTGCACTTCCCGCAGATGTAGCCAGCGGAGACGTGTGCCACGTCTCCCACCTGCCACATTCTGCAGGAGGAGCAAGCAACTGCCCGAGCATCCATACCCCACTTATCTGAACACCCACTCAGTACTAAAGTAGAAAGCTTACTTCAAGTAATAATAACAAATTAATAACAAACTTATATTCAATAGAGAAAGTTTAGAATGAACCTTACCTTATTAACTAGGTTAGAGGAGGAGGGCGGGTGGGAGACACTGCTTTACTTACAATAAACTTTACAATAAACTGCTTTACCTTAGCTACAGACTTCTGGGTCCATCTTACCTCTGCTGCTGCTCGCACTCAAAATGGATATTACCGGGATTGGGGGAGGATTAGACTGGGTGGGATATTACAGGGATGGGGGGACAGGGGGCATTAGACTGGGTGGGATATTACAGGGATGGGGGGAGGATTAGACTGGGTGGGATATTACAGGGATGGGGGGACAGGGGGGATTAGACTGGGTGGGATATTACAGGGATGGGGGGAGGATTAGACTGGGTGGGATATTACAGGGATGGGGGAAGATTAGACTGGGTGGGATATTACAGGGATGGGGGAAGATTAGACTGGGTGGGACATTACAGGGATGGGGGTGCTGAGGAGGAGAATGGTCTGACTGGATGTAGCTGTTGGGACTGTACAGGACCCCAGCTGTGTCCTACGGCAACTTGTCCATCTGTAAACCTCCTGTCATCAATAATCCGAAGGGTAGTTGCCCTGAACCTATGTCAATGAACACAACCATTGTATGCCTTGAGTATTGAAGAGAAGGAGCTTGAGCAGTGCACCTGTGTCCAGAGAGCAGATTTGTTAGAACATAGAACATAGAACAGTACAGCACAGAACAGGCCCTTCAGCCCACAATGTTGTGCCGACCATTGATCCTCATGGATGCACCCTCAAATTTCTGTGACCATATGCATGTCCAGCAGTCTCTTAAATGACCCCAATGACCTTGCTTCCACAACTGCTGCTGGCAACGCATTCCATGCTCTCACAACTCTCTGCGTAAAGAACCTGCCTCTGACATCCCCTCTATACTTTCCACCAACCAGCTTAAAACTATGACCCCTCGTGCTAGCCATTTCTGCCCTGGGAAATAGTCTCTGGCTATCGACTCTATCTATGCCTCTCATTATCTTGTATACCTCAATTAGGTCCCCTCTCCTCCTCCTTTTCTCCAATGAAAAGAGACCGAGCTCAGTCAACCTCTCTTCATAAGATAAGCCCTCCAGTCCAGGCAGCATCCTGGTAAACCTCCTCTGAACCCTCTCCAAAGCATCCACATCTTTCCTATAATAGGGCGCCCAGAACTGGACGCAGTATTCCAAGTGCGGTCTAACCAAAGTTTTATAGAGCTGCAACAAGATCTCACGACTCTTAAACTCAATCCCCCTGTTAATGAAAGCCAAAACACCATATGCTTTCTTAACAACCCTGTCCACTTGGGTGATCTATGTATCTGCACACCAAGATCCCTCTGTTCCTCCACGCTGCCAAGAATCCTATCCTTAATCCTGTACTCAGCTTTCAAATTCGACCTTCCAAAATGCATCACCTCGCATTTATCCAGGTTGAACTCCATCTGCCACCTCTCAGCCCATCTCTGCATCCTGTCAATGTCCCGCTGCAGCCTACAACAGCCCTCTACACTGTCAACGACACCTCCGACCTTTGTGTCGTCTGCAAACTTGCTGACCCATCCTTCAATTCCCTCATCCAAGTCATTAATAAAAATTACAAACAGTAGAGGCCCAAGGACAGAGCCCTGTGGAACCCCACTCACCACTGACTTCCAGGCAGAATATTTTCCTTCTACTACCACTCGCTGTCTTCTGTTGGCCAGCCAATTCTGTATCCAAGCAGCTAAGTTCCCCTGTATCCCATTCCTCCTGACCTTCTGAATGAGCCTTCCATGGGGAACCTTATCAAATGCCTTACTGAAGTCCATATACACCACATCCACAGCTTGACCCTCATCAACCTTACTAGTCACATCCTCAAAAAACTCGATAAGGTTTGTAAGGCATGACCTACCCCTCACAAAGCCGTGTTGACTGTATTTGATCAAGCCATGCTCTTCCAGATGGTCATAAATCTTATCCCTCAGAATCCTTTCTAACACCTTGCAGACGACAGACGTGAGACTTACCGGTCTATAATTGCCGGGGATTTCCCTATTTCCTTTCTTGAAGAGAGGAATTACATTTGCCTCTCTCCAGTCCTCAGGTACGACTCCAGTGGAGAGCGAGGATGCAAAGATCTTCGCAAGTGGCGAAGCAATTGCATTTCTCGCTTCCCAAAGCAGCCGAGGACAAATCTGATCCGGGCCTGGCGACTTGTCAATCTTAATGTTTGACAAAATTTTCAGTACATCAGCTTCCTCTATCTCTATCCATTCCAGCATGCACACCTGCTCTTCAAAGGTTTCATTCACTACACAGGTCGTTTCTTTCGTAAAGACAGAAGCAAAAAACTCATTTAGGGCTTCCCCTACCTCCTCAGGCTCCACACACAAGTTCCCTATGCTATCCCTGATCGGCCCTACTCTTTCTTTGACCATTCTCTTATTCCTCACGTAAGTGTAAAATGCCTTTGTGTTTTCCCGGATTCCTTCTGCCAAGCCTTTCTCGTGCCCCCTCCTGGCTCTCCTCAGACCATTTTTGAGCTCCTTCCTTGCCTGCATGTAATGCATGTTCTGAAACATCATGCTGAATCTTACACTTTTTTGGTAAGTAGTCAATTTCATTGAGTTTCACAGAGGGTTTGTGTCTGTGAGGGCCAGATGGTTTTCTCACACTGTTGTCCAATAACCACCTACATACCAATCTGCTCTTTTCCAATGCCAGCCAAATCTCCCATGTTTGGAAGAATTTCACATTCCTAGGATATTCCAGAATGGAAAAACGTTCCTGGTGCTGGCATCCGGACCTGCATTGTCTGTGCAGAGTTGCCCCATACACCACTTTTACCCTGGGCATGGCAAACTAAGGGACATCAATACCCTGCTTCATGGCAGGTCCCTGAGCTCCGGCTGGAGCGAGTCTTTGCAGAGGCGGGATACTTTCTTCCCCCAGCTCCAGCACCAGCACCAGCAGAGGGGCCTGTGATACCCGACCCTGTCTGGCCTAGTCTGAGCTTTCCTGCCAGGACATTCCACAATGGAACTATTCTCAGTGTGAAGACAAGATGCTGCATCTACAAAATGTGGAGCAAGAGAAAAGCAGCTCATTCCTTCTCCATCATTTAATCAGAAAATGCCTGCTCCCTCAGTCCTTGGTCTCATTACAGACCCAAACACTGACCTCAGCTTAGATATGTCCATCAACTGAGTATCGACGCCCCAGTGGGATAGAGAATATTGGGGATTCACGCTCCTTGGAGTGAAGACATTGCTCCTCGTGTCACTCCTGCATGCTCAGTCTGTTTTCTTCAGCCAGGAATTGATAAAAAGATTTGCAGCATTGATAGTAGAGACACCCTTTCCAATTTGAAACATTCAAAAGTCTCTTGGGGTGGCATGGTGGCACAGTGGCATGGTGGCTCAGTGTCTAGCACTGCTCCCTCAGAGTGCCAGGGACCTGGGTTCAATTCCACCCTTGGAATGTTTAGGCTGGGTGGGTTAGACATGGGAAATGCAGGGGAATGGGTCCGGGTGGGATGCTGTTCGTAGGGGCGGTGTGAATTTGTTGGGCCAAATGGCCTGTTTCTGCACAGTAGAGATTTTATGATCTTTGAGAACTTTGAACAAATGTCCTTTTAATCTCCTCCTTCTGTCAGGAAGGTGATCTCAGGTCCTAGCCTCTCACCACAGTCATTAATGCCCCATTTCTCTGTCCCATTCCAGGAAGTCCCTCCTCAGTCACTCTTCAAAACTCTGTGCATTCATTGTCTTCACTCACTGCTCATTGGACAACACAGGCTCCAATCTAGGAGCTGCAGAATTTTGAAGATTCTGCTGAGGATAAATCCCAATAAAACACCAGCTTCCTTCATGTGTCCTCATATAGACGGCCCTCCAAAAGCAGCTTCTCAAGGACTAGGGGTAATGGTAAATTACTGTCTAATTTAAAAGCAAAAGCTGGGAAGCAGGAAGACCTGACATTACAGTTAGATCATGGGATGGAGCAACGAGACATCACAGTGAGATATTACAGAGTGACGTTACAGTGAGACAGCGCAGTGAGATATTACAGAGTGACGTTACAGTGAGACAGCGCAGTGAGATATTACAGAGTGACGTTACAGTGAGACAGCGCAGTGAGATATTAGAGAGTGACGTTACAGTGAGACAGCACAGTGAGATATTAGAGAGTGATGTTACAGCGAGACAGCACAGTGAAATATTACAGAGTGACATTACAGTGAGACATCATAGTGAGATATTACAGAGTGACGTTACAGTGAGACAGCGCAGTGAGATATTACAGAGTGACGTTACAGTGAGACATCACAGTGCGATATTACAGCGTGACGTTACAGTGAGACATTGCAGTGAGATATTACAAAGTGACGTTACAGTGAGACATTGCAGTGAGATATTACAGAGTGACGTTACAGTGAGACATCACAGTGAGATATTACAGAGTGATGTTACAGTGTGACATCACAGTGAGATATTACAGAGTGACGTTGCAGTGAGACAGCACAGTGAGATATTACAAAATGACGTTACAGTGAGACAGCGCAGTGAGATACTACAGAGTGACGTTACAGTGAGACAGCACAGTGAGACACTACAGAGTGACGTTACAGTGAGGCAGCACAGTGAGATATTACAGAGTGACGTTACAGTGTGACATCACAGTGAGATATTACAGAGTGACGTTACAGTGAGACTGCGCAGTGAGATACTACAGAGTGACGTTACAGTGAGACAGCACAGTGAGACACTACAGAGTGACGTTACAGTGAGGCAGCACAGTGAGATATTAGAGAGCGACGTTACAGTGAGACAGCACAGTGAGATATTAGAGAGTGACGTTACAGTGAGACAGCACAGTGAGATATTACAGAGTGACGTTACAGTGAGATAGGGCAGTCTGACATTTCAGCGAGATAGGGCAGTGTGACGTTACAATGAGATAATACAGTGTAACATTACAGTGAGATAGGGCAGGGTGACATTACACGGAGATAGGGCAGTGTGACATTACAGCGAGATAGGACAGCTTGGCATTACAGCGAGATAGGGCAGTGTGACATTACAGTGAGATAATACAGTGTGACATTACAGTGAGATAATGCAGTGTGACATTACAGTGAGATAGGGCAGTCTAACATTTCAGCGAGATAGGACAGCGTGACATTACAGCGAGATAGGGCAGCGTGACATTACAGGGAGATAGGGCAGCGTGACATTACAGCGAGATAGGGCAATGTGACATTACAGCGAGATAATACAGTGTGACATTACAGCGAGATAGGACAGTGTGACTTTACAGGGAGATAGGGCAGTGTGACATTACAGTGAGATAGGGCAGCCTGACATTACAGTGAGATAGGGCAGCGTGACATTACAGCGACATAGGACAGCGTGACATTACAGCGAGATAGGGCAGTGTGACATTACAGCGAGATAGGGCAGCGTGACATTACAGCGAGATAGGACAGCGTGACATTACAGGGAGATAGGGCAGCGTGACATTACAGTGAGATAGGGCAGTGTGACATTACAGGGAGTTATGGCAGCGTGACATTACAACGAGATAGGACAGCGTGACATTACAGGGAGATAGGGCAGCGTGACATTACAGCGAGATAGGGCAGTGTGACATTACAGTGAGATAATACAGTGTGACATTACAGTGAGATAACGCAGTGTGACATTACAGCGAGATAGGGCAGTGTGACATTACAGGGAGATAGGGCAGCGTGACATTACAGCGAGATAATACAGTGTGACATTACAGCGAGATAGGACAGCGTGACATTACAGCGAGATAGGACAGCGTGACATTACAGTGAGATAATACAGTGTGACATTACAGCGAGATAGGACAGTGTGACTTTACAGGGAGATAGGGCAGCGTGACATTACAGCGAGATAGGACAGTGTGACATTACAGGGAGATAGGGCAGTGTGACATTACAGCGAGATAGGGCAGTGTGACATTACAGCGAGATAATACAATGTGACATTACAGCGAGATAGGGCAGCGTGACATTACAGTGAGATAGGGCAATGTGACATTACAGTGAGATAATACAGTGTGACATTACAGCGAGATAGGACAGTGTGACTTTACAGGGAGATAGGGCAGCGTGACATTACAGCGAGATAGGGCAGCGTGACATTAAAGCAAGATAGGGCAGCGTGACATTACAACGAGATAGGACAGTGTGACATTACAGGAAGATAGGGCAGTGTGACATTACAGGGAGACAGGGCAGTGTGACATTACAGCGAGATAGGCAGCGTGACATTACAGCGAGATAGGGCAGCGTGACATTACAACGAGATAGGACAGCGTGACATTACAGGGAGATAGGGCAGCGTGACATTACAGCGAGATAGGACAGCGTGACATTACAGGGAGATAGGGCAGTGTGACTTTACAGGGAGATAGGGCAGTGTGACATTACAGGGAGATAGGGCAGCGTGACATTACAGCGAGATAGGGCAGCGTGACATTACAGGAGATCGGGCAGCGTGACATTACAGCGAGATAGGACAGTGTGACATTACAGGGAGATAGGGCAGCCTGACATTACAGGGAGATAGGGCAAGGTGACATTACAGCGAGATAGGGCAGTGTGACATTACAGCGAGATAGGACAGCATGACATTACAGCGAGATAGGGCAATGTGACATTACAGCGAGATAGGACAGTGTGACATTACAGGGAGATAGGACAACGTCACATTACAGGGAGATAGGGCAGTGTGACATTACAGGGAGATAGGGCAGTGTGACATTACAGCGAGATAGGACAGCGTGACATTACAGTGAGATAGGGCAGTGTGACATTACAGCGAGATAGGACAGCGTGACATTACAGCGAGATAGGACAGTGTGACATTACAGCGAGATAGGGCAGTGTGACTTTACAGGGAGATAGGGCAGCGTTACATTACAGGGAGATAGGGCAGCGTGACATTACAGCGAGATAGGACAGCGTGACATTACAGGGAGATAGGGCAGCGTGACATTACAGCGAGATAGGACAGCGTGACATTACATCGACATAGGGCAATGTGACATTACAGTGAGATAATACAGTGTGACATCACAGCGAGATAGGACAGTGTGACATTACAGCGAGATAGGGCAGTGTGACATTACAGTGAGATAGGACAGCATGACATTACAGCGAGATAATACAGTGTGACATTACAGCGAGATAGGACAACGTGACATTACAGGGAGATAGGGCAGCGTGACATTACAGCGAGATAGGACAGCGTGACATTACAGCGAGATAGGACAGCGTGACATTACAGTGAGATAGGGCAGTGTGACATTACAGCGAGATAGGGCAGCGTGACATTACAGCGAGATAGGACAGTGTGACATTACAGGGAGATAGGGCAGTGTGACTTTACAGGGAGATAGGGCAGCGTGACATTACAGCGAGATAGGGCAGCGTGACATTACAGGGAGATATGGCAATGTGACATTACAGCGAGATAATACAGTGTGACATTACAGCGAGATAGGACAGTGTGACATTACAGCGAGATAGGGCAGTGTGACATTACAGCGAGATAGGACAGCGTGACGTTACAGTGAGATAATACAGTGGGACATTACAGCGAGATAGGACAGCGTGACATTACAGGGAGATAGGGCAGAGTGACATTACAGTGAGATAGGGCAGCGTGACATTACAGCGAGATAGGACAGTGTGACATTACAGGGAGATAGGGCAGTGTGACATTACAGTGAGATAGGGCAGTGTGACATTACAGCGAGATAGTACAGTGTGACATTACAGTGAGATAATACAGTGTGACATTACAGCGAGTTAATGCAGTGTGACATTACAGCGAGATAGGGCAGTGTGAACTCATTGCTTAAGTCAGGACGAGACCACACTTGAGAACTGAGCAGTTTATTCCTCGCTAAGTCAGTGTTTTGTAGAAACTATTTTTTAATGCATTGTGCATGTATTGTGTGTCACTCATTAGCATGGAAATCGACATTTTATGGCGAAGCTGAAGAGAGAACACATCTAATATCCGTAATTACAGAGAAGCAGAGTGACAGATGGGAGATGTTTGTCAGTGAGTTGTCAGGTGTTTGGTGAAGCAGTCACTGTGAACAGCAGCGCTGGAGAGTTATCAGGAAACACATCTTGCTGTGGTGTTTATACAGACAGCATATCACAATCGAAAGTCTGTCTTCAAACAAATCAGCTATTCTCTTTTTCAAAGTTTATGATGAAAATGTCACTGCTGATGAAACATGGGGATGGCACAGGATATGAAGACTGAAGATTTGATGACTTCATGCAGAGTATGACAGCAGCAGCTATTCTGTCTCATCAGTAAAGTGAGTGCCTGTGAATGGTTACAGGTAGATGGAGAGACAGCTGGCTAGAATACCTAGCGCAGAGGAGGTTTCAGAGAAATTTAATGGAGACTCTGAAAGCCATGTTGCCTTTTCCTACAGATTGGTGGCTGAGTAATGCAATACCAGTCTTTTAAAAAGGAGACAGGGAGAAAACCGAGAATTATCGACTATTTAGCCTGACATCAATCGTGGGGCAAATGTTTGAATCCGTAACAAGACATTGCTCAGCAGACCGCTTTGAAACCAGGGAGAGGATGGCACACAGTCACCATGGATTTATGCAGAGGAAGCCATGCATGATAAAGCGACTGGAATTTTTCAAGCGTGTAACCAGTAGAGTTGATGAAGGGGAGTCAGTGGATAAGGTTACTTGGACTTTTTAGAAAGTTTTTGATATGGTCCCACATGACAGTCATGTGTAGGATGAAAGGGGGATGAGGGCAATGTACTGATATAGATATGAAACAGGCTGACAGACAGAAAACAATCAGCAGGAATAAATAGGTCTTTTTCTGAAAGGCAGTCAGCGATGAGTGGTGTCCCACAGGGATCTGTCTTAGAGCTCAGAAATTTCTAGTGGTTAAATAAAGTAAACCTCTGACACTCACTTTATGATCAACAAGTGACTAGTTATTTACCTAACTCTAACAGTGAACAAATTAATTAAACTATTAACAAACCAAATAAATCCCTTTGAACTACTAACTATTCCTGAGTAAAGCAAGATTCTAATGGTATGCTGTTCCAATAAATTTAAGTACCACTTACATATACATAAAATAAAATTGAATCTCTTGAGATTACAGCCAGTCTATGTGTCTTCCAGAACGTTCTGTGCCTTCTGTGTTGTGTCTTCTTTCGGGAATATTAACTAGCCGTACCATCGGTGCCATTGTAATTCAGATGGTGCTTTCTCTAAGACATAGAGGAGGCTTTCAGAGCCAATGATTCTCTCTTGAGAGCTAAGGGCTATTAGCCCCAGTGGATGGCAGTTAGCTCTAGAGCTTTGTCCAATTTTCCCCTTCTTTTATACCCCTGATGACACATCAGATTTGTTACAATAGGATTGGTCCTATGTTGTCAAAACCATCAGATTAAAATCTAATAGGTTTTTGGCATCTAAGTGCCTGGCTCAAATTGATTGGCTAGATTCAAAAGCTGTTGATTTGCTAAAACCTGCTGCTTGGCCTGCTTGCTGCCCGGCCTTTGTATACAAATGTTTCAGTTCATGTGCTCTCTTTGTACTTGTAAACTTTCAAGTTGCTGCTCAAAGACATTCATTTTAAATCTCTAAGCACAGAAAAAACACATCATCTGTTAAAGGAACCAGCTTTCCCTTGTAGTATTTTACAGACACCAAATTCTAACTTGCTGCCTCCCAATTCACAAGTGCTCTCCCCAAATCTGCAACAAACCATTTTAGAACTTTAATAGCAGGAGTGTGGAGTTACTGCTACTACCCAATCATACTTGGCTTTATTAAAAGGTGCAGCAGACTGAAAGGGCTGAATGGCCAACTCCTGCTCCTGATTGATTTGTTCAAGTGGTAGTCTGATGTCAGGAATACACACCAAGGGGATTCTGGGAGTCTCTCCCACCAAAAGGTTGCTGACATGGAAGGTTAGAGATGGATGGATTTTCTTTGTGAGGTAAAAGGGATTGAAAATTCTGAAACCAGGTGGAATAAATGGAGTTCAGAAGTGGATCAGCCATGATCTAAGCTGGTGAAGGCACAGTTCAGTCCCCTGTAATGGACTGAAACCCAACATCAACACAACATTAGAGTCCAGCTCAAAGGTGTCAAGTTTTGAAACACTCTCACACAA
The DNA here is from genome assembly GCF_030684315.1 of Stegostoma tigrinum. NCBI lineage: Eukaryota > Metazoa > Chordata > Chondrichthyes > Orectolobiformes > Stegostomatidae > Stegostoma > Stegostoma tigrinum. The sequence goes on from NC_081365.1 coordinate 1,963,579, forward strand.
GCACGGGCAAAATTTAATTGATTTTATTTGAGAATCAAACTTCTGAAATTCCAGTCTGTGATGAGTTATAGAGATTCAGAACCAAGGATTTAATTGTTCCCATCATTTGGAACCAGCATGACAGTTTCCTTTTAAAAAATAAACTCTAACCTTGGAAACAATTTACATTGAACTAAGGTGAAAGTAGAACAATTCAGAGATGTTTATCTAATTTTATCAATGCTCAGAATAATTGAGAGAAAGGTGTAAGGAAGTGTCAAATCCTCATTCAGTAACAGATTCAGAAAAGATTTAAAAGGATGTGTACCATTAATATCCATAATTGATGCCAATAGTCTGACATCTCACTTAATATGTTCAAGCTGTACTTAGTGAAAAGAGACTGAGAGAGAATATGCATACTGTGGAGGTGTAGCTGCAGCACAAAATGTCAGCACCATTCCCAGTCTGCACTTCCCAATGTGGATATATGATAATGAGCACTCACCATGATAGTGAATTACAGCTCTTGTTAACGCATCCCAAAATAGGTTTTTACAAATTGATCATGCTTAAAACTGGCTCGGAGTTCAGGAGGGATGTGTTCTAAAAATTTACTAAGGTTAGACAGCGTTATTTATTTACTTCACACATGGGATGTAGGCATTTATTGTCTGTCACTAATTACCCCTTGAGAAGGTTGGGGGTGAGCTCCTTTTTGCAGTCCATGCGCTGTGGGTTGACCCACAATGCCTTGAGGGAGAGAATTCCAGGATTTTTACCCAGTGACAGTGAAGGAATGGTGATATATTTCCAAGTCAGGATGGTGAGTGGTTTGAAGGGGGGCTTGCAGGGGGTGGCGTTTTCATGTATCTGATGCCCTTGTCCTTCTATGTGGAAGTGGTTGTGGGTTTGGAAGGTGCTGCCTGAGGATATTTGGTGAATTTCTGCAGTGCATCTTGTAGATAGTACACACTGCTGCTACTGAGTGTCGGTGATGGAGGGAGTGAGATGTTTGTGGATGTGGTGCCAATCACATTGGCTGCTTTGTCCTGGATGGTATCAAGCTTCTTGAGTGTTGTTGGGGATGCACCCATCCAGGCAAGTGGGGAGTATTCCATCGCACTCCTGACTTGTGCCTTGTAGCTGTTGAACAGGCTTTTAGGAGTCAGGAGGTGAGTTACTCACTGCAGTATTCCCAGCTTCTGGCCTGCTCTTGTAGCCGCTGTGTTTATGTGGTGAGCCCAGTTAAGTCTCTGGTCACTGGTAACCCCCAGGATGTTGATAGTGGGGGATTCAGTGATGGTAACACCATTGAATATCAAGGGATGGTGGTTAGGTTGTCTTTTATTGGTGATGGTCATTGCCTGGCATTTGTGTTGCACGAATGTCACTTGCCACTTGTCAGCCCAAGCCTGGGTATTGTCCAGATCTTGTTGCATTTGAACACGGCCATGTTCAGTATCTGAGGAATCGTGAATGGTGCTGAACATTGTGCAATCATCAGCGAACATCTCCACTTCTGAACTTTTGATAGAGGGAAGGTCATTGATGAAGCAGATGAAGATGGCTGGGCCTAGGACACTACCCTGAGGAACTCCTGTAGAGATGTCCTGGAGTTGGGATGATTGACCTCCCACAACCACGGCCATCTTCCAATGTGTCAGGTATGACTCCAGCCGCTGGAGAGTTGCCCCCTAATGCCCATTGATTCCCGTTTTGCTGGGACTCCTTGATACTACACTCTGTTGAATGCAGCCTTGATATCAAGGAGCTGTCATTCTCACCACACCCTCTGGAATTCAGCTCTTTTGTCCATGTTTGAACCAAGGCTGTGATGAGGTCAGGAGCTGAGTGGCCCTGGCGGAACCCAAACTGGGCATCACTGAGCAGGTTATTGCTGAGCAGGTGCTGCTTGATAGCACTGTTACTGACACCTTCCATCACTTTCCTGACGATTGAGAGGAGACTGATAGGACGGTAATTGGCCGTGTTGGATTTGTCTTGCTTTTTGTGTACAGGACATACCTGGGTAATTTTTCACATTGTCGGGTAGATACCCGTACTGGAACAGCTTGGCTAGGGGAGCAGCACGCTGAGGAGCACAATTCTTCAGTACTATTGCTGGAATGTTGTCAGGCCCATAGCCTTTGCACTATCCAGTGTCTCCAACCATTTCTTGATATCATGTGGAGTGAATCGAATTGGCTGGAGACTGGTATCTGTGATGCTGGGGAGAACTGAAGGAGGCCGAGATGGATCATCCACGCGGCACTTCTGGCTGAAGATTGCAGCGAATACTTTAGCCTTACCTTTTACACTGATGCGCTGGGCTGTTCCATCATTGAGGATGAGGATAATTGTCAACCCTCCTCTTCAGTGAGTTGTTTAATTGTCCACCACCATTCACAACTGGATGTGGCAGGACTGCAGAGCTTAGATCTGATCCGCTGATTGTGGGATCGCTTAGCTCTGTCTGTCACTTGCTGCATTCACTGTTTGGTGAGCAAATAGTCCTGTTAGGTGGCTTCATCAGGTTGACACCTCACCTTCAGGCCTGGTGCTGCTCCTGGCATGTCCTCCTGCACTCTCCATTGAACCAGGGTTGATCCCCTGGTTTGATAGTAATAGTTGAGTGGGGGATGTGCCGGGTCATGAGGTTATAGATTGTGCTGGAGTACAGTTCTGCTGCTGTTGATGGCCCACGGCGCCTCATGGATGCCCAGTCTTGAGTTGGTAAATCTGTGTGAAGTCTGTCCCATTGAGCACGATGATAGTGTCAGACAACTCGATGGAGGTTATTCTCAATGTGAAGGTGGGACTTTGTTTCCACAAGGACTATGCGATGGTCACTCTTACCGATACTGTCATGGACAGATACAACTGCAGCTGGCAGATTAGTAAAGATGAAGTAAGGTACGTTTTTCCCTCTTGTTGGTTCCCTCACTACCTGCCGCAGACCCAGTGTAGCAGCGATGTCCTTTAGGACACAACCAGCTCGCTCAGTAGTACTGTTGCCGAGCCAGTCTTGGTGGTGGACATTGAAATCCCCCACCCAGAGTATGTTTTGTGCCCGTGCCATCCCCAGTGCTTCCTCTAGGTGTTGTTCAACATGTAGGAGGACTGATTCATCAGCTGAGGGAGGACGGTATATGGTAATCAGCAGAAGGTTGCCTTTCCCATATTTAACCTGAAGCCATGAGACTTCGTGAGGTCCGGAGTCAATGTTGCGGACCCCTACAGCAACTCCCTCCTGACTGTGTACCACGATGCCACCCCCTCTGCTGGGTCTGTCCTACCGGTGGGACAGGACATATCCAGGGCCAGTGACGGTGGGGTCCGGGACAGTGTCTGTAAGGTATGATTCTGTGAGTACGACTGTGTCAGGCCGTTGCTTGACTAGTCTATGAGACAGCTCTCCCAGTGTTGGCTCTAACTCCCCGATGTTAGTGAGGAGGACTCTGCAGGGTCGACATGGGCTGTTTCTGCCGTTGTCTTTTCTGGTGCTTTGGTCAATGTCAGGTGATCTGTCTGGTTTCATTTCTTTTTTGAGATATTTTACTGGTTTGATTGACTGAGTGACCTGCTCAGCTATTTTGGAGCATGCTTGACAGTAAATCACATTGCTGTGGGTCTGGAGTCACATGTGGGCCAGACCAGGTAATGATTGCAGTTTCCTTCCCTGAAGGACATGAGTGAACCAGGTGGGATTTTCTGTCAATTGAACATAGTCTCTACATGGCCTATCTGATATCCTTAGACTGTGGGCGTGGTTCTTGTCTGCACAGTAACCAGGAACATCCTGTGAACTAACTATTGGAACATTCTGTGCTTCTAATTGGCTGGGAGCAATTGGAAACTTGATATAGAACATAGAGAACATAGAGCATAGAACAGTACAGCACAGAACAGGCCCTTCAGCCCACAATGTTGTGCCGACCATTGATCCTCATGTATGCACCCTCAAATTTCTGTGACCATATACATGTCCAGCAGTCTCTTAAATGACCCCAATGACCTTGCTTCCACGACTGCTGCTGGCAACGCATTCCATGCTCTCACAACTCTCTGCGTAAAGAACCTGCCTCTGACATCCCCTCTATACTTTCCACCAACCAACTTAAAACTATGACCCCTCGTGTTAGCCATTTCTGCCCTGGGAAATAGTCTCTGGCTATCAACTCTATCTATGCCTCTCATTATCTTGTATACCTCAATTAGATCCCCTCTCCTCCTCCTTTTCTCCAATGAAAAGAGACCGAGCTCAGTCAACCTCTCTTCATAAGATAAGCCCTCCGGTCCAGGCAGCATCCTGGTAAACCTCCTCTGAACCCTCTCCAAAGCATCCACATCTTTCCTATAATAGGGCGCCCAGAACTGGACGCAGTATTCCAAGTGCGGTCTAACCAAAGTTTTATAGAGCTGCAACAAGATCTCACGACTCTTAAACTCAATCCCCCTGTTAATGAAAGCCAAAACACCATATGCTTTCTTAACAACCCTGTCCACTTGGGTGGCCATTATAAGGGATCTATGTATCTGCACACCAAGATCCCTCTGTTCCTCCACGCTGCCAAGAATCCTATCCTTAATCCTGTACTCAGCTTTCAAATTCGACCTTCCAAAATGCATCACCTCGCATTTATCCAGGTTGAACTCCATCTGCCACCTCTCAGCCCATCTCTGCATCCTGTCAATGTCCCGCTGCAGCCTACAACAGCCCTCCACACTGTCAACACCTCCGACTTTGTGTCGTCTGCAAACTTGCTGACCCATCCTTCAATTCCCTCGTCCAAGTCATTAATAAAAATTACAAACAGTAGAGGCCCAAGGACAGAGCCCTGTGGAACTCCACTCACCACTGACTTCCAGGCAGAATATTTTCCTTCTACTACCACTCGCTGTCTTCTGTTGGCCAGCCAATTCTGTATCCAAGCAGCTAAGTTCCCCTGTATCCCATTCCTCCTGACCTTCTGAATGAGCCTACCATGGGGAACCTTATCAAATGCCTTACTGAAGTCCATATACACCACATCCACAGCTCGACCCTCATCAACTTTTCTAGTCACATCCTCAAAAAACTCGATAAGGTTTGTAAGGCATGACCTACCCCTCACAAAGCCGTGTTGACTGTATTTGATCAAGCCATGCTCTTCCAGATGGTCATAAATCTTATCCCTCAGAATCCTTTCTAACACCTTGCAGACGACAGACGTGAGACTTACCGGTCTATAATTGCCGGGGATTTCCCTATTTCCTTTCTTGAAGAGAGGAATTACATTTGCCTCTCTCCAGTCCTCAGGTACGACTCCAGTGGAGAGCGAGGATGCAAAGATCTTCGCAAGTGGCGAAGCAATTGCATTTCTCGCTTCCCAAAGCAGCCGAGGACAAATCTGATCCGGGCCTGGCGACTTGTCAATCTTAATGTTTGACAAAATTTTCAGCACATCAGCTTCGTCTATCTCTATCCATTCCAGCATGCACACCTGCTCTTCAAAGGTTTCATTCACTACAAAGTTGGTTTCTTTCGTAAAGACAGAAGCAAAAAACTCATTTAGGGCTTCCCCTACCTCCTCAGGCTCCACACACAAGTTCCCTATGCTATCCCTGATCGGCCCTACTCTTTCTTTGACCATTCTCTTATTCCTCACATAAGTGTAAAATGCCTTTGTGTTTTCCCGGATTCCTTCTGCCAATCCTTTCTCGTGCCCCTCCTGGCTCTCCTCAGACCATTTTTGAGCTCCTTCCTTGCCTGCATGTAATCCTCTCTAGCTGAACTTGACCCTAGCTTCCTCCACCTTATGTAAGCTACCTTCTTCCTTTTCACTAGAAGCTCCACCGCTCTCGTCATCCAAGGTTCCTTTATCTTACCCCTTCTTGCCTGTCTCAGAGGGACATATTTACTCATCACTCCCAACAACTGTTCCTTAAACCGTCTCCACATGTCTATAGTTCCCTTACCATGGAACAACTGCTCCCAGTCCATGCTTCCTAACTCATGTCTAATCGCATCATAGTTTCCTCTTCCCCAATTAAATATCCTCCCATTCTGCCTAATCCTCTCCTTCTCCATAGCTATGTAGAATGTGAGGCAGTTATGGTCACTATCACCAAAATGCTCTCCCACCACAAGATCTGATACCTGCCCCGGCTCGTTTCCGAGCACCAAGTCTAGAATGGCCTCTCCCCTCGTCGGCCTGTCAACGTACTGCGTTAGGAAACCCTCCTGAACACACCTTACAAAAACAGCTCCATTCAAATCTTCTGCTCGAAGTAGGTTCCAATCAATATTAGGAAAGTTAAAGTCACCCATTACAACAACCCTACTACGTCCGCACTTTTCCAAAATCTGTCGACCTATGCTTTCTTCAATCTCCCTGCTGCTATTGGGGGGCCTGTAGTAAACCCCTAATGAGGTTCTCAATTTGACACCGTGTGAAACATTTCCACTTTCACAAATTGGAGAATCCTCTCCCAGGGTCCTCACCAGCAGAGTCTGCCTGCTGCCCAGTCAATCTCAAAGAACTGCCCACTGTTATGGAGCTCAGAGACTCCCTCCCTCCCCCAAATACCTGGAATCAACTGAAATAAAAGGGATTGAGCTTTGGTAGGTCTGTTGAAAAAAGTGGAGAATAGAGTTTAGTGATAATGGGAACTGTAGATGCTGGAGAATCCAAGATAACAAAGTGTGGAGCTGGATGAACACAGCAGGCCAAGCAGCATCTCAGGAGCACAAAAGCTGACATTTTGGGCCTAGGCCCGAAACGTCAGCAATAGAGTTTAGTGTCTGAATCTACTCTGAGTATGCACAGTGGAACAGAGCTGAGGGGCTGAATGGCCTCATCCTGTACTTCTGGCAATCTCCAAGCTTTTCAAAGCAACTGCAGTGTGAACTGGGAGCTGCACTGTCCCACTCTGGGCCGTCTCGGTATGGCCTGGATAAACAACATTGCAGCAGTTCCCCTTCCCAAGGTGAGGATTGGTTTTGAAGAACACAGTGTTTGCAAATAAACCTCCACCAGGCTGTCATTTTAGATCATGAGAGCATCTTAATTCTTTTTATTAACAGTTTGATGATTAACAAAAGAAAGAAGAAGACATAACTCCATGTGATAGTCCGGCCTTTCCCAAAACGCTGTGATCTGAAAGCCTCTTCCAGACTGGACCCTCGTTGAAACATATTCCTGAGATGCAGCAAACTTCACTAAAATGGAACGTTTGAATTACAGTACGGTATGTCCTACTTTCTTTTTCTTTTTTATAACTACACGTTTATGTAGCACGCTGCTGCATTGCAGTAAAACCCCCTACAAAATAATCAATAAAATGTGTGCATGACACAGAGTTAGTACAAATTATAATCGCCTGTGAAGAGTTGACTCCATGATGTCTTAATTGTTTTCTCCCACAAAGTTTTAAAAGTACAAGTGTTTAAACGGATTTGGCGCCCTCCCTAACCCAACCCCCCCCAAAACCCACAGAAAAAATGCTGATGTCCATTCTGCCCAGAATTCATGCAAACTGATGGTGATGTTTATGTGGTGAGTGAGTACATTCAAGTTCAGTACTTGGCAAACATGTCCATTTTCACACAACAGAAAGCAGATTCTGCTATATCACATTCCACTCTTGGTCAAAAAAAATGCCATTTCTACTTCCTCCTATTTATATAAAGCATTATTATATGTTAATAAAAAGCACGGTTTTTAATACAATATATATGTGGCTGTCTCAGATTTGAAAACACTAATACATCCATCATATACATATTGCATGGAGTTTTGTTTTCAGTCTCCTTAATGGTTTGCAGCTTCCTCCCATTGCTATAGCTGTTCAAATCACAAAGCAATAATTCTGGCAAAAAACACTGAAAAGTACAAAGGAAAGCAGTGATGTGGTTATTGATGTGTTGGCTATAAATTGATGATGAGCTTTTCCCTTTTTATGTCACTTTTCTTGGTTTTTAAGTTAACTCGTGTTTCATGGTCCCTATGGTTCCCCTGTAAACCCTCCCAGCCCTGACACTCTGTAAACTGGACCCAAACCGTCAGCAATCTGTGTCTGCAACAGACCCAAGGCCAGCAGCGAAACACTGGGCCTCAACAACAAAGCACCCAGCACCAGCTTGCTCCCCAGGGTCTCTCACCATCTCTCAGGGGGACAGTGATGGTGGGGGGAGCTGGAGCAAGACCAGTGACACCTCCCAGTAAACTTCACCCCAACTGGTGAAATGTCTGGGCAGGAGGCCCTGACTGGAATGGGCTGGCGGAGGGGGCTTGTAGTTATGGCTGGCATGGGGTGGGGAGGGGGAAGACGATGAACTGTGATCAGGCTGAGGGAAGGTGTCTGGAGTGGAGATGCTTTGTCGGAAGATGGGAGAACAGGCCCAGACTGTGAACCCACATATCCCTCTGCTCTCTGCTGCAATGGGCTTACAGCTGGGCCTTTGGAGAGATGAAGTGCAACGTCATGTCAGGAAGGCAGCCGGGGCTTGTAGAAGCTGTTCCTGAACTGGGGCCTGAAGATCGTACCTTACCATCAAACCTAAAGCCCCAGCTCCTGAATCCATCAGGGACAGGGGGAGATGGTCACTGTGGGGAATGTTAGTGTCACTCAGTGAACTCTCAAAAGGCTCCGACACTTTGATTAGAAATCCCTCCTCACACACTCACTATTACTGACCATTCAGGTTGTTCAGCCCACATCTCTAACAGTAATGGTCCCTGTTGTGGTTTGTAGAGTATGAACAAACTGTCCAAAGCTCAGGGATCAATATCAGAGTCAATGCTTGGGGAATGGTCAGAGAGAAAAAGCAGGAGGAAATTAGATAGGACCATGGTTTTAATACAAACCCTCTCAATGTGCTTGTATTTTTGTTATAAGAACATTACCTGAGTAACTGGGAGTTTGACTGAATGTCACAGATTCTCCGAACAGGTAATTAGCCCCCAGCCCCAGGGTGGCTGATGGGGTAATAGGAGGAGCACTCCCTGAGCCATGGTAAAGCTGTGGGATGGGGGCACCTCAGGTCTGTGGGCCTGTAGACACTCAGGAGAGAACCACAGCACTAGCTCGGAGCACCTTTGCCAAGGCTCCTGGTAGAGACCTGTGTCCGGGGCTGCCTGAGGAACACAGCACAAACGTCAGCAGTGATATGTTCCCAGACTCCACCCACTGTTCAAACAGAGCCCAGTGATCCAGCCAGCCTGGGAATGGATCTTTCAATCAGGCCCTTCTGATTATACACTCCCCTCCCACTAGTTCAAATTGACAGGTACATGCCATAGTGCACTGCGACAAACTGCTGCTCTCTGATGTCTGTGTTCACAACGTACAGGACTACACCCACATCTGTCCACGCTAACAGTCAGGGGGCTGAATGGCCTTCTCTTGGGCCTGTCCAGGTTTATTGCTGTACACAGCTCTAAGAGAATCTGAAAGCCCTGCCCATAGAGGGTGGGGCTGCTGTCTGCCTGGACTGAGGGCAGGGAAAGGCTGGCGAAGGGAAGACAGTCAGTGAGGGGGGCCTCTCAGCTCCAGCCTCCCAGCTCTGTTTGAAGTCTGAGCTCTTCCTAAACACTCCCTTCTCAGGTGGCTCTTTCCTCCAGGGCACAGGAACACAGCTGCAGTGTAGGATCTCTGGGATCGCACAGTTCAGTACATTATCTGGAATCACGGGGATCAGTGGGATCTCTGGGATGTAAGAGATCACTGGGATCTCCAGGATTCCTGGACTGACTGTGATTTCTGGCACGGATACTGTTCCTTGGAACAATATGATTTAAACATTGTCAGTGTCTGTACCAAACATTATCGCCAGCAACTTGTAACAGACACTCAGGCTGTTAGAGTGATTGCACATCTTGGGGTTTGGTTTTCTTTTAAAATTCGTTTAGGATTTTAATTGTTTTCTTTCACAGGACACTAAGGAAGGTTACTCCCTCTAATTACACGTCCCTTAATGTGACAGTGCACAGGGAGATCCCACGCTCAGAGACACTGAGGGCTGCGCACACATCCCTTGCCATTAGCTGACGTTGTATTTTTGCCCTAAACCCTTCTGCAGGGTGAGTGTGGACACCAACACCCCTCCCCCCCCGACCCCCCCATCACAGCCTGAATGGTACCTCCAGCCCACACCCACCCATATCCAGCATTAACTCCTGTACCATTCCCTCTGTGTAAAACTTCCTGGTGCCTGTAGCCCAATGCCCCCTCACTGCCCCTGCCAAAATGGAAAAGGGGGTAGTAGAGAAACAGGAATGGCAGCATCTAGCTGGCTGACTTCCTCTACCCTCTGCACTTGGTTTTGACACAGGATGTTCACTCACACTCTCACTCACTCACAAACATTGTCATTCCCATTTTGTGCTTCTAATTGAGGAAGTTAGATGGTTTGTGTCAAAATCATGAGACTTTTACAATGTCTACAAACTTCAGCTTCTCCTCCAGGACAGATGTGTGAATCAGACTGAATTATAGACTATCCCTGGGGAAATGTAGGGTCAAAATTCAATCCTGATGACAACAAATCCTCTCCCTCTATGTTCCTCTGTCTCAACATGTTCCCGTTTCCCACCCCCCACCCCCCCTCCCATGTTCCACTCTAACCCCCACCATATTCCCCTCTCTCTACTCTCCCCCTGCCCACCATGTTCCCCTCTCTCCCCTATGGTGTTCCCCTTTCCCCACCCATCTTCACCTCTCCCCACCCCGGGTGTTCCCCTCTACCCCCCATCATGTTCCCCTCTCTCCCCCCCGTGTTCCCCTCTCTCGCCCCGCCATGGTGCTTGCCCCCACCCACCCATCTTCCCCTCTCCCCACACCCAGTGTTCCCCTCTCCTCACCATGTTCCCCTCTCCCACCCCCAGTGTTCCCCTCTCCCCACCCATGTTTGCCTCTCTTGCCATGTTGCTCAGTGCCCCCCAGTGTCACTGTTATCCCTGACTGGCCTGATGGAGCTGAGCTGGAAGCAGGAGGGAGGGATCTCAGAATGACTTTGGGAGCCTGGCCTTGAGGCTCAGACTGCCAGCCCGTGGTCACAGTGGGCTCCTCCCACAGAGACATGGTAGAACACGGCCTTGGTTCATTTTCTGGGCAGTGGCCTTGAGGATGGCTTGTTGGCAGACAGTGGAGACATGGGTAGTATCCAAGCACCCTGTCCCCTCCCAAAAACATTTGCATTGTCTGTGTGGATCCTGTACAGGATAGAGACACAGCACAGGGTCACGGAGACACCTCTCTCTCCCTCCCACTTCATCCACCCATCCTGGTGTGTGGTTACGTGGACCATGGCTAATGTTCCAGGCCAATTTGCAAGGGGGCAGTGCTTAGAAAGTATCCCCTGCACTTCCCATCTCTGCCCTTTCCATTTTACTGAGGGATAATATCAGACACAGAGATCTTGCGGTAACATTAACTGCGAAACCTCCAGAATGTTCCAGAATGATGGTATTGTTGCTATCTCATTTGGAACATTTTGGGGTGAGAAACAGAAAGAGAACACAAGGGAGAAAGAGAGATGTTTCTTCCACCATGAGCTCATATTTCAAACCAGGCTTTTCGATACAGTGGGTACAGATGGTGAGGTGCCACATTACGAGCCAAGCATTGGCCATCTGGCTATTAATGTTAGTGACACTGAACAATGGGCACAGGCTCGAGGGAAAAACTGGGGTGTGTGCGTGTGTGCATTTGTGTGTGTGTGTGCGTGTGTGCATTTGTGCGTGGGAGAAGGAGAGAGCGTGGGGTGGACAGAGAGAGTCGGGAGGGGATGCAGGTTGCTTGGGTCTAGAAAAAGGGGCGGGGTGGAGAGGAGGCAGACAGGAGGGGGTGTAGGGTGGTGGGGAGGAGAGATGGGTGTAGGGGTGTGGGGAGGAGAGGGGGCTGTAGGGGGGTGGGAAGGAGAGGGGTTGTGTAGGAGGGTGGGGAGGAGAGGAGGGTGTAGGGATGTGGGGAGGAGGTGGGGTGTAGGAGGGTGGGGAGGAAGGGTTGTGGGGAGGAGGGGGTGGGTGTGGAGGGGTGAGAGTAGGGGGGTGGGGAGGAGAGGGGGTGTAGGAGGGTGGGGGGGTGGGATTTGGGAATGGGGAGGGCGGAAAGGTGAATATTTTTGGATGAATCTCTAACTGAATCAGTGCAGGTGATGGTCAGTTCCTAAATGTTGGGCTGTTAGAGGTGGGGGGTGTGGGGGTGACGGTGTGGTGGAAGGGGGGATGGAAGGGGGGAAGGAAGGGTATGGTGGAATGGGTGGGGAGACTGTGGGAGGGGGCGGTGCAGAGGCGGGGACAATGGAAAGGAGGCATGAGGAAAGGTGTAGGGGAAGGGTTGGAGAGGGGGAGAAGGGGCATGCAGAGGAAGTGAATGGGGGGAGGTGTAGGGAGGCATGGGAAGGGAAGGGGAGGTGGTATGGGGGAGAGTACAGAGTGAGGTGTGGGGGAGGGTAGGGGGAGAACCAGTGGTGATGGGCTGGGGGAGCGAGTGGGGAGGGATTGGGTAGGGGATGTGGGGAGGTGTGTGGGGTGAGAGGTGTAGGGATGGGGGTTGCATCGGGATATGGGTGTGGTGAATGATTGGGGTGAAGTGTGTGGGGGTGAGGTGTAGAGGAGGGGAGTGTTGGGGTCAGGGACATAGGAGAAGGGGGTTGTGGAGGAGGGGGAGTGTGGAGGAGGGGAAGTGTGGGGGAAGGGGAGTGTGTGGGGGAGGGGGAGTGTGGGGGAGGGGGCGTGTGGGGGAAGGGGAGTGTGGGGGAGGGGGCGTGTGGGGGATTGCTATTTGAGAAAGTCCAGTTGAGAGCCAGTTTCTAAGAGCAGTTGGTCGAATCTCTGAGAAATGTCGGATACTCAGATGAAATATTCTTTTTTATCCTCTGCATTTGCCTGACTCCCCTCGGCGTTGATGATGGCTGTGTCAGCATCAGGCGCGTCCTCAGCTCCCTTCGCCTCATTGGTCAGATAGGTTCCTAGGACAACACAGGGATCTGATTTAGTGAGTTGGAATTGTGAGTGTGTTGTGTCAGTTTCCATAAGGACCATCTCAATTCAGCCACTGGGTACACAGCTCAGAGGAAATGCAGGGATTACACAGCGTAGACAACAGGCCCATTGCTTGGTGTTGGTAGTTACACTTTCTCCTGGATGGTGTCAAGCTTCTTGAATGTTGTTGGGGCTGCACCCATCCAGGCAAGTGGGGAGTATTCCCTCACACTCCTGACTTGTGCCTTGTAGATGGTGGAGAGGGGCTCTCTTTCCCAAACTCTCCTGACTTTGAACGTAGCTAGGAAATGGGGAGATCCCACATTCAACAGTTTACTTGGCCATTTCAGAGGGAAGGTAAGAGTTAGGTGTGTGGCTGTGGATCTGGAGTTACATGTACAAATTTCCTTTCCTTAAGGGCATTGGATGGAATGTAAATTCAATGAATAAACTCTGGAATTTAAATGCTAATCAAACAGTGACCATGAAACCACTGTAAATTGTTGGAAAAACCCATCTGGTTCATTAATGTCATTTATTGAAGTTTCATTAGGGGATTACTTTGGGAATAGTGATCACAATTCCTAAGTTTTAGAATACTGATGGACAAAGGTGAGAGTGGTCCTAAACGAAGAATCCTGAATTGGGGAAAGGCCAACGTCCCAAAATTCGGTTGGAGCTGGGAAATGTGGATTGGGAGCAGCTGTTTGAGGGTAAATCCACATTTGAAATGTGGGAGGCTTTTAAAGAGAGGTTGATTAACGCGCAGGACAGATATGTCCCTGTGAAAATGAGAGATAGAAAGGGCAAGATTAGGGAACCATGGATGACAGGTGAAATTGTGAGACGAGCAAAGAAGAAAAAGGAAGCGTACATAAGGTCTAGGTGACTGAAAACAGACGAAGCTTTGGAAGAATATCGGGAAAGCAGGACCAATCTGAAATGAGGAATTAAGAGGGTGAAAAGGGGTCACGAAATATCTTTAGCAAACAGGGTTAAGGAAAATCCCAAAGCCTTTTATTCGTACATAAGGCGCAAGAGGGTAACTAGAGAAAGGGTTGGCACGCTCAAGTACAAAGGAGGGGAGTTACGCAAGGAGTCAGCGAAAATATGTGAGACTTTTAATGAGTACTTTGCATCAGTATTCACCAAGGAGTGGGACATGATGGATGTTGAGGTCAGGGATAGATGTTTGATTACTCTATGTCAGGTCAGCATAAGGAGGGGGAGAAGTGTTGGGTATCCTAAAAGGCATTAGGGTGGACAAGTCCCCAGGTCCGGATGGGATCTATCCCAGGTTATTGAGGGACGCGAGAGGCGAGATAGCTGGGGCCTTAGCGGATATTTTTGCAGTGTCCTTGAGCACGGGTGAGGTCCCGGAGGACTGAAGAATTGCTCATGTTGTCCCCTTGTTTAAAAAGTGTAGAAGGATAATTCAGGAAATTACGGACCGGTGAGCCTGACGTCAGTGGTGGGGAAGCTGCTGGAGAAGATACGGAGGGATAGGATTTATTTACATTTGGAAGAAAATGGACTTATTAGTGATAGGCAGCATGGTTTTGTGCAGGGAAGGAAGTCTCTTACCAATTTGATAGAATTCTTTGAGGAAGTGAGAAAGTTGATAGATGAGGGAAGGGCTGTAGATGTCACATACATGGACTTCAGAAAGGCGTTTGATATTGTTCCCCATGGCAGGCTGATGGAGAAAGTGAAGTCACATGGGGTCCAGGGTGTACTAGCTAGATGGATAGAGAACTGGCTGGGCAACAGGAGACAGAGAGTTGTTGTGTAAGGGAGTTTCTCAAAATGGAGAACTGTGACTAGTGGTGACCTGTGACCAATTTTCTTTGTTCATTATACATGAGACTCCAGACCAACAGCAATGCTTGTGATTCGCGTTCAAGAGAAATGAGGTTCAGGAAGTGATGCTGATCTCCCAGTGGGGCCCACATCCCAGGAATGATTACACTGATAGAATAAAAGGTTCATCTGAATGACAATGTAGTTATCCAGATCACCAGAACTGAGATGAGCTTTTTAATTTAGACCATTAAATAAAGAAGAAAAATGTCAAAATGAATGTTTGTGAATGACATTATGTGGGACAGCAAATCATAACAGGCTCCCGTGTGAAGACCACAAAAACAAACAGTTAAGGTCAACATCGGCAATCACACACTGAGGGGAGAGGGGCTAGTACCATGGCAGAACACATCACCCTACCTTTATGTCGAGCCAGGTATCTCCCGAGAACGATCACCAAACACAGCGTGATGAAGACAACGACAGCCACAACTCCACCAATCACAGCGTGATCTGGACCAGACTGTCCGGCCAGGGCACTGGGATCTGGAGAAACACAAGCAGAGCAGCTCAGTGACAGGTCACAGGGCAGTCACTCACCAAGTCGCCCCCGAGTCATGTCTCACACATTGGGTTACAAAATCTCCACTCACCAGGCGTGAAAACCAACCAGCAATCAATACAAATATACTGTTGGACAAACCCAGACTTTACACAGGGACAGACCCGTTCCCCCACCGGTACTGCACCCCAGTGTTATACAGTGACAGACCTGTCCCCACTGGTACTGTACCCCAGTGTTATACAGTGACAGACCTGTCCCCACTGGTACTGTACCCCAGTGTTATACAGTGACAGACCCGTTCCCCCACCGGTACTGCACCCCAGTGTTATACAGAGACAAACCTGTCCCCCCACCGGTACTGTACCCCAGTGTTATACACTGACAGACCTGTCCCCACCGGTACTGTACCCCAGTGTTACACAGCGACAGACCTGTCCCCACCGGTACTGTACCCCAGTGTTATACAGTGACAGACCTGTCCCCACCGGTACTGCAGCCCAGTGTTACACACTGACAGTCCTGTCCCCACTGGTACTGTACCCCAGTGTTATACAGTGACAGTCCTGTCCCCACCGGTACTGTACCCCAGTGTTATACAGTGACAGTCCTGTCACCACCGGTACTGTACCCCAGTGTTATACAGTGACAGACCCGTTCCCCCACCGGTACTGTACCCCAGTGTTACACACTGACAGACCTGTCCCCACCAGTACTGTACCCCAGTGTTATACAGCGACAGACCTGTCCCCCACTGATACTGTACCCCAGTGTTATACAGAGACAGCCCCGTCCCCACCGGTACTGTACCCCAGTGTTACACAGTGACAGATCCGTCCCCACTGGTACTGTACCCCAGTGTTATACAGCGACAGACCTGTCCCCCACTGATACTGTACCCCAGTGTTATACAGAGACAGCCCTGTCCCCACCGGTACTGTACTCCAGTATTATATAGTGACAAACTTATCCCCACCGGTACTATATCCCAGTAAAATACAGAGACAAACCTGTCCCCCACTGATACTGTACCCCAGTGTTATACAGTGACAGACCTGTTCACCACTGGTACTGTACCCCAGTGTTGCAGAGTGACAGACCTGTCCCCACCAGTACTGTACCCCAGTGCTGTACAGTGATATCTATCTGTCACTGAATGCACTGATTCCAAATGGGGCTGAACCAATGTCCTGTACAGCCGCAACATGACCCTCCCAACTCCAGTACTCAATGCACTGGCCAATAAAGGTAAACATAGCAACCAATCTATTTTCAAGGAACAATGCAGCTGTACATCTTGGTCTCTCCGTTTGGCAACACTCCCCAGGGCCCATTTGCTTCATAAGTCCTGCTCTGATGTGCCTTACTAAGATGCGACTCCTCACATTTATCCAGATTAAACTCCCCTATCTGCATTCATTGGCCCATGATTCTTCTTCACTTTCCACTACATTACCATTAATGGCATTATCTTGGTGTTCTGGGGCATGAATCACACAAAGGTGGTCTGCAGGTCCCAGCAAGGCATCAAGGAGGTTAACAGGATGCTATCATTTATTGCAGGAGGAATTGAGCAAGAAAGTCAGGCTGTTCATTTACACACTGCATTGGTGAGACCTCATCTCAAATACCATGTGCACCTGTGGTTTCAGAGAAGCACAGAATCCCTACGGTGCAGAAAGAGACTATTTGAGCCATTGCGTCTGTGCTGACTCTCTGAAGGGTGAGCTGTGAGGAGGATGTAGAGATGTTGCAGTGTGATTAGGGCAGGCTGAGTGAATGGGCTTTTGCATGGCAGATGTAGTTGAATGTGGAGAAATATGAGATTATTCACTTTGGGAGCAAAATCAGGAAGGTGGGTTTTTATTATAATGGCAATAAACTGAAAGAGGGGAGTGTGCAGCAGGACCTGGGCATCCTTGTGCATCAGTCGCTGAAGGTAAGCATGCAGGTGCAGCAGGCAGTAAAGAAGGTAAATGGTATGTTGGCCTTCATTGTGAGAGGTTTCGAGTACAGGAGCAGGGATGTGTTGTTGCAGTTATACAGGGCCT
This sequence comes from Stegostoma tigrinum, assembly GCF_030684315.1. NCBI lineage: Eukaryota > Metazoa > Chordata > Chondrichthyes > Orectolobiformes > Stegostomatidae > Stegostoma > Stegostoma tigrinum. The sequence goes on from NC_081365.1 coordinate 1,980,945, forward strand.
CGGCAAGACCGCGCCTGGAATACTGTGTGCAGGTTTGGTCTCCTTTTCTGGGGAAGGATGCTCTTGTTATATAGAGGGAGTGCCTTGTTAGACTGATTTCTGGGCTGGCAGGACTTGCATATGAGGAGAGGTTGAGTTGGTTAGGATTATATTTACTAGTAGTTAGAAAGAATGAGGGCAGATCTTGCAGAAATCTGTGAAATTTAACAGGGCTAGACAGTGTAGATGAAGGACAGATGTTCCCAATGATGGGGGAGTCCAGAATCAGGGGTCACAGTCTCAAGAGGTAGGAACCAATTACCAGAATCTGTACTGAAAACAACAAATGCTGGAGATCACAGCGAGCCAGACATTATCCACAGAAAGAGAGAAGTTAGCATTTCCAGTCGAGACGAATTTGCAGAGGGGTCGTGTTCCCATGTACCTGCTGCCCTTGTCCTTCGAGATGGAAGTGGTTGTGGGTTTGGAAGGTGCTGTCTGAGGATCTGTGGTGAATTTCCGTGATGTATTTTGTCGAGTTGGAACAAGATCAGTGTGGATATCTGTTCTTTCTATCTGCACACAACAGTATCCTGTGTCTTCACATTCCATCACACTCAAGTGTTCTACACAGTTCTTGGCACAATCAGGATTCTTTAGCAATTGCTTTCTAATCACAGAATCGAACCCAATGGTGGGCAGTGTGTTTTGAATTTTACCAAAAGGGGCTGGTTGGGTGCTGTCAGTATGTTCCTTGCTGCAAAGACAACATATTTGGCATGATCCACCTATGGAACAGATAGCATATATGTGGCATCACACTGGCACTGAGACTCACCTGTTGTCTAACAGGCAGACATGTAAGCAGGACCATGTTAGTGGTAAGTGCCAAGTGAGTAACTATTGTCCAGCAACATTGTAAAGCAGCTCGCTTCACTTCTAAACATGGAGACAGCTGGCTCTCAGGGTAACCTGAAGTAGACCTGTCACTTTTCCAGCTCCTAAAGTGACCATAGCCCTATGGCCTTAGTGAGTCTGTGTGATATACAGGAGGCTATGACCTAATTAGGAGAACACTATGCTGCAGGTTGGCTTTGATGCTCCCTGTTTCAGCAGCAGGGGTACAGTGAACAAATGGCTTTGACCCTAGGGACATCGATAAGAAAGTCAGCCTCACAACAGGTGTGCCTTTTGCAATCTCAACAGAAAGGCAAACTCGGGGTAGCTTGTAGGAGAGAACCACACCCCCTCTCCGATCCCCTCCCCTGGGGGATTCCCCAGCTAGGCACATCAAGAAAATGAAGCAGCTTTGATATTCCAATTCCATCAGGAATTCGATTGGAGGATGGACCCCAGTAAGAAATTTCAGGGCATTCCTTGATCCAGCTTTTGTTTCAAGTACATCATTTACATTTTGGAAATATGAAAGAAAGAGCCCATTCTATTGGAGAACCCTTTCTCATAGAACTCAAAGACGTCTGTGAGATTTAACTGGTCCATTTGCCATGGCAACATCTTGACCAATCAGAATCCACTTGCAAACCAATCAGCACTCTCCTCTCATTTCGGATACTGGCGTTTTCCTGCTTTTCTGATAATTCTTGGAAATGGTTCTGTTGTGTACACAGCAAAGCGTATTTCTTATTGACGCAGTGAAGGTCTTGGGATGTTTTATCAAGTTAAAACTACTATAGCAATGCAAGTTGTTGTTGCAACACTATGCATCATGACAGTGCGCCCCACCAGGGCTGTGTACTTGATCTTCCAGATTGGATCTGGAACCAAACACAAAAATGAATAGGTCAGGCCTAGATTTGTTGGAATTTAGGAGAATGAGAGGTAATCTGATTGTTCAAGGGCTGGAGGAATAATCTCACAGCAAGGGATTGCATATTTCAGACAGAGTTGGGGAGGAATTTGTTCTCGCAGTGGATAATGAATCTGTGGGATTCTTTATTACAGAGAGCTGTTGAAGCTGGGTCATTAAATATATTCAAGGCTGAGATAGGTAATTAATCAGTAAGGGAATCACGACTTAGGAGAAAATGCAGGAAAGTAGAGTGGAGGATTATCAGATCAGCTTTTGAATATGTAATAACTCAGGAAGCTCGAATGGAATGGAAAATCATTTAGTGTGCAACACTGAAACAGAGCCTCTTCTCATAAGCTCGTCTTAGCCTGGGAATGTCAGTCCTTTATAGATATTTTCTAACCAACCTGTTCAGAAATGTTATTACTCACCTCTGGAACAGGTGGGGTATGAACCTCGGCCTCCTAGTTCAGAGGATGGGACACTACAACCAGGCTAGAAGAGCACCCTGGGTCTGTTTTTTAATATTCCCACCACCGAAATCATTGTGACTTTTTATTTACACCTTTTTTAAACTACTATCCACCCTGGGCCTACTTTACAAAGGGCTCAGGTGATGAATTCTATCTAGGGAGGCCTTTGTCTGTTACCAAGGGAACTCATATGCAATGAGTTATATAGGGAGATTAATTAGTGATTCCCCATGAACCTTGTAGTGGTTAGCCCAGAATGGCAGACTAGACTTGATGGGCTGAATGGCCTATTCATTCTCCTATATCTTATGAACTGTTATGGATTGGAGGATTTGAGCAGAATCCACAAATCGAGAGTGAGAGACCAGTTCCTTGAGTGGGGATGGTGGTGGAGGAGAGGGTGTGATTGACAACATAGGGACAGAATCTTAAAATGTGAGTTGGGCCATTCAGGGTTAATGTCTCCTCACAGAAAGGCGAGTGGGAATACGGAACTCTCTCCTGATGAGAAATTTGTTGAGAGCATGAGTGAATCAGACATTTCAAAATGGAAGATGAATAGATGCCTATGGGATTGAGGATTATGAATCATTCTGGGTAAATGGAATCATGATAGATGATGGTGTGAGAATGGTGGAACAGTTTCAAGTGGCCGAATATCTCCTCTCCTTCTTTCCCGAGAATGTAAATCTCAGAAGGGGTGGGGAACTCTTTGTAGATATGTACCAGCATGATGCTCCATCAGTGTCTGCCTCTCAGATGGTGTCCTGCCTCATGTACCTGTCACTGATCATTGGCAAGGGACAACACACCAATGTCACTCATTAAAGACTCAAACAGGCTGGCACCACTTCCAAATAGACACAGTGCCAGAACTAACCAGACAACAGTCACTGCCACTTTTCACTAATGCCAGCTGTGGGGCCTGATTATAACAGTGAGAGTAATGAGGTTATAGTCTGCTGGTAATAAATGAGCAGTCACCTTGTTCAATGTACCAGAATAAAGTGCCTGAGGCATAGGTCAAGGAGCTGAGAATCTTGAAATATGGATGCCACTGTGTAAGTGACACAATTAAAGTGTTTAGATATGAAGAAGAATGGTTTGCTTTTCATTGCAGGCGCACAGCAGCCAATGCTTGTTGGTGTGGTACTGATGAGAAGTAGAGACAAGGAAATTAACAGAGTGTCAGGAACAGCTCATGAAGCTTCCATTGCCCCGGCATGAGCTTATTTTTCTGTTTTTTAAAAATTTATTGATGGGATGAGGATGTTGCTCACTAGGTCAGCATTTATTGCTCATCCCTAATTGCCCAGGGGGCAGTTAAGAGTCAACCACATTGCTGTGGGTCTGAAGTCACATGTAGGTCAGACCAGGTAAGGATGGCAGTTTCCTTCCCTCAAAGATATTATCGATGCAGATGGGTTTTTTACAACAATCAATATGCTGGACCTATACACAATTTCAAAAGCTGTGGATGGTGTGAAATTTGGAAGCATTGTAAGTTGTAGGGAGGATTGTGTACAAATTCAAAAGATAAGCTGGTTGAGCAGGCAGATAGGTGGCAGATATAAGGCTTAGTGCAGGGAAGAGTGCGGTGATACACTGTGAGAAGGACAGAATGGAGAGACAAGGCAGCCTAAAGGGTGCTAACGGGGGAACAGGATCAGAGGGACCTGGAGGAACATGTCCACCATCAGTGAAGGCAGCAGGACAGGAGGGGGAGGGGAGCAGTTAATACAGTGCTCTGGGATTCTCCATTGGTCCAGTACCGACCATAACAATTTAGGAATGACCGGAGCTTGTTAGAGAGAGATCAGAAAAGATTCATCCGCCTTGTTGTAATGTGGAGGGAATTTAGTTACAAGGATAGCTTGGAGATGCTGGAGTTTATCTTCATATCATTGAATCATAGAATCCCAGAATCCCTACTGTCTGAAAACAGACCCTTTGGCGTAACGGGTCCACACCAACTCTCCAAACTGTATCTCATTTTCTTGGAAAGAGGAATGCTTGGGAGGAAATTTTATCAAGGTGTTTAAAATAGTAAGAGGTCTGGAGGGAGGACATTTGGAGAAATGGTCAAAACTGGCAAATAGATCAAAAACCAGATGACAGAGATTTAATGTCATTATTAAAAGAAGCAATGGTGACAGAAGTAAAGGAACTTTCCTACACAGTAACAAAGTGTGAAGCTGGATGAACACAGCAGGCCAAGCAGCATCTTAGGAGCACAAAAGCTGATGGTTTGAGCCTCAACCCTTCATCCAGCTCCACATTTTATTATCTTGGATTCTCCAGCATCTGCAGTTCCCATTATCACTTTCCTACACAGTATGTAGTTAGGGTCTGGAACGTATTGTCTGAGATTGTCGGGGGGAGGCAGGTTCACTCAAGGGGTTAGGGTCTGGAATGTACTGTCTGAGAGTGTGGGGGAGGCAGGTTCACTCGAGGGGTTAGGGTCTGGGATGTACTGTCTGAGAGTGTGGGGGAGGCAGGTTCACTCAAGGGGTTAGGGTCTGGGATGTACTGTCTGAGCGTATGGGGGAGGCAGGTTCACTCGAGGGGTTAGGGTCTGGAATGTACTGTCTGAGAGTGTGGGGGGGGAGGCAGGCTCACTCGAGGCGTTAGGGTCTGGAACGTACTGTCTGAGAGTGTGGGGGAGGCAGGTTCACTCGAGTGGTAAACCCTCAATGCTGTAAGGGAGGGAATTGCAGGGTTTTGACCCAGTGACAATGAAGGAACGGCGATATATTTCTTAGTCAGGATGTGGTGGGTGGCTGAGATGGGAGCTTGCAGGGGATGGTGTTCCCATGTGTCTGCTGCCATTGGCGTTCTCAATGGAAGAATTCACAGGATTGGAATTTTAAAAATTAATGCCTTCAAGCAATTTTATGTAGATTTGTGGGCATTGAAGGGTGTGGGTAAAGGTAAGTTGGTGGCATTAAGGAATGTAGGGAAATGTTGCGATTTTGGATTTGAGATATATGGAGAGGTGGGGAGAAATTGAGGGACACAGAAGTGTTGGGTCAATGGGATTAAATTTGTTTAAAGGGGCTTACAAATTTGCAAGTAGACAGCCGACAGGTCAAGCGGGATTTCCAAATCATTGAAGTCAATAAGGAAATGGACGTAACAATGTGGAATGAAGATCAGACTGACAGACTGTGATGAATGCTGGAGTGAATCTCCGTGGGGATTCTCTCTGATCCTGGTGTGCCCATTACATTTATCATTAATGCACAGTACTCTTTCCCAGCTCTGACTGATGGAAATATTATTACAGCTGACTCATGAATATTCTAGTGGATAGGATAAAGACAAATTTGAAAGAATGTATTTTTATACTCCCAGAGACAGAGTGTTGTATTAGTAATCTCAGGCTGAAGTGGGAGCAGCTGTTCCTGGGGGTCAACTCACAAACTGTATTACAATCATTCTTCTGATGTGTTCCCCTCCCAAGACACTCCTTCTCTAACATATTACTGTTCTCCTTCTATATCTATATCCTTGTGAATCTCTCCTCTCAATAAGCATGCAGAGCACTGTAGTGTTTAAACTCTCTGTCAAAGTCCTGCAGACTTCCTAAACTGTCACCATGGATATCCAAATCAGAGCCAGACCGAACTTAGCAAGTTGTAAATAAGGATACAATTCGACCAATTAGTTGTCAGAGAATCCCAGAATGTGACTGAGGAACACCAGGATTGGAAAATACAGGAGGACCAGGAACCATCCAGCTCACTGGTCTCACTGAGAGGGAGACAAAGCTGGGCAGAAGGTGGGGATCATCATTACCAGGTCCTCCTCAGCACTCACTAGGTCAACAATTGCTGGATCCCACATGCTTTTTTATGTAAGTCATTAATGTCAGTTGTACTTGTGTGCATCATTGCTAACTTGAGAACTGTGAGGAAAAAAAAGAACAGGTTTTGATCAAACTCTCCATTTTTCCCTCATCAGGACATTTTGCAAGAATATAAATTGCAGGAGAAACCAACATTTGTACTGATTTCTTGGCAAGTGGACTCTGATCAGTAGAGGCATTGCCTTGGAGGTGCACCCATTTATATTGATTGACAGTTATCAGCCAAGTTTTGGTTAAATTTTAATAGCTAACTCATTAACAATGCCTTTGCCAATCTGAGTCTACTCACCAGCTAATCAATAGTTTAACAGTGGCCGAATCCCTGGTCTAGATGAATGGTATCCCAGGCTGCTGTGGGGAACAAGAGAGAAAATCACCGGGGCTCACCCCTAAACGGTTCATTCCTCTCTGGCCACAGGCGAGGTGCCAGAGGACTGGAGGGTGGCTAATGTGGTTCCCCTTTTTGAGAAGGGTGGTTGAGATTGAACCAGGGAATTACAGACCAATGAGTCTCACATCAGTGATCAGGAAACTATTGGAAAAAATTCTGAAGGAGAGAATCAATCTCCATTTGGAGAGATAAGGTTTGCTCAGGGATAGTCTGCATGGCTTTGTCGGTGGGAGGTCTGGTTGAATTTTGAGGAGCTGGCCAGCAAAACCTTTGACAATCCCCAGATGGGAGACTGATAGAGAAGGTAAAAGCACGTGGGATCCTGGGTAACTTGGCGTGTTGGTTCCAAAACCGGCTGAGTGACAGGAGACAGAGGGTGATGCTAGAAGCTGTTTGTGTGACCGGAGACTGTGTCCAACGGCATACCACAGTGATTAGTGCTGGGGCCCCTTATTATTCGAGATATCTGTAAACCATGAAGATGAAAGTATGGGGAGATGATAAGTACAAAGACACATAGATTGACTGGGTAATTAAAACGAGGAAGGTCTTAAATTACAAGAAGATATAAACAGATTAGTCAGATCAGTGGCAGATGGAATTTAACTGTGATAAGTGTGAGGTGATGCACTTTCAGTAACTAACAAGGCAAGGGAGTACTCAATGAATGGCAGGACACTAGGAAGCTCAGAGGAACATTAGGATCTTGGGGAGATTGTCCCTAAGACATGATGGATTAATAGTGGGGTAAGAAGGCATGAGAGACACTTGCCTTTACCAGCTGTGGTATTGATGGTAAGAAAGGTGGCAGGGACGGGGGTGGGGGGGGTGGTGGTGGTGGTGGAAATGGCAAGAGCAGGGAGGTTATATTGGAACTATAGGCCAAAGCTGGCGTACTGTGTGCACTGTGGTCACTGTAGGAAGAATGTGATTGCCCTGGAGGGGGTGAAGAGGAGTTTCAACCAGGATGTTGCCTGGGATGGAGCAGCTGAGTGATGAAGAGAGACTGAAAAGATTTTCTGATGAAGGGTCTAGGCCCGAAACGTCAGCTTTTGTGCTCCTGAGATGCTGCTGGGCCTGCTGTGTTCATCCAGCCTCACATTTTATTATCTGATGACAGGGAGGCATCATTTTAAGGTGAAACGCAGGAGGTTTAGAGGGAATTTAAGGAAAACCCTCAACACGCAGAGGGTGGAGTGTGTCTGGAATGCACTGCTTAGGACGGTACCTATGGTGGGTCCCTGAAACTAGAAATGTTGCAATCTTCAAGGTGACAGCCCAAATGCAGCAAGGTGGGACCTCACTTACTCAGCTGCCTCCGACTCCAGCTCCTCATCATTTCTGAAGCTTCTGACCAACAGATGCTCCCTTGGGTCGTTCCCAGACAATCCGTCACCATTCTAGGTAACATCATCAGTGAGCCTCCGACGAAGCGCTGGTGTTATGTCCCGCTTTCTATTTATCTGGTTAGGTTTCCTTGGGTTGGTGATGTCATTTCCTGCGTTGGTGATGTCATTTCCTGTTCTTTGTCTCAGAGGATGCTCCCTTGAGGAACCTGCCAAGTTTCTCCCAGGCAGATGGTGACCCAGTACCACCCGGCTTTTACCATTAACCACTTACATAGCCAATGCCAATTAGTCAATTCTTTCCCTCTTTGCCAACCAGAGACACTGCAACCTGCCTGTACACTCCATCAAAGGCCAGCAGTAACAGGGAGATTGTGGCACTCGGCGAGCCAGTAATCCAGTGCCCAGGTTCAATCCTACCACAGTGACATTGAAACTCCATTATTAAAGCTGAGATTGAAATCCTGTGTCAGTGATGGTGAGTAAGGGACAGTCACTGACTGTTCTAAAAGCCTGTTCACCAATTATTGTCCTTTGGGGAAAGAAATCTGCTGTCTCACCTGGCCTGGCCGACATGTGACTCCAGACTCACAACAACCTGGATAACAACTGCCTTCGAAAACGGCAATGGAAGGCACTCCAAGGGCAGTGAGGCATGAGCAACAAATATCAACAAATATCAACGTGCAATGCTTACATCCTGTAAAACAATAAAGAATTATTCTGACATTCCCCTGTAACTCCATGTGGTCAATTTGTTTGAATAGTTTCTCGATCCAGTTGCTCCATGCACTTCTGATTACAATCAGTTTCTGTGACATTCCTGACAATGGGGACAGACCCTCACCCCCCTCTCCTCCCCACACAATGGAGATTAACCTCCACATGCTGCAGTTTACCTTCTAAAATCAAGCATTACCGCTGCCTTCCCAAATCCCCAGGTGGGATCAAATCGAGATGTTTAAAATGATAGTTTTCGATAAGGTGATCTCATTCAATCAGATTTCCTGAAATGTCATCCTTATTTAATAACAGTCTTTTCCTTGTGTCTTATCCTTAAGGATCCTCAATTGGATTTTGTTTGATTATCTTGATATTTGCACAGTTGCTGCAAGATGTGAAAACTATCGAGGCTTTCCCTATGACACTGTTTGCTTCTGTTTCCAGACTGTCAATGCTGCTGATGAAAAGCCATTTGCCTTTTAACACCATCACCGATTTCATTTCTCCCTGAAGTCAATCTGTGTTACTGCTGGAAACCAATTTCATGGCCACAGAGTTCAGAGGTGAGGAGGTAATGAGAATTTATTCAAAACGTGTTTGAGGAGGACACTAATAGAAGAGTTTCCAGTGCTCCACCACAGCCGGACAGTAAAACTGTAGGGGGCGGGGGCGGTGGAATGTACTTGGTTGGTACTTGGGCTCTGAGGAGACATAGAGCATAGAACATTACAGCACAGTACAGGCCCTTCGGCCCTCGATGTTGTGCCGACCCGTCATACCGATCTCAAGCCCATCTAACCTACACTATTCCACGTACGTCCATATGCTTATCCAACGACGACTTAAATGTACCTACAGTTGGCGAATCTACTACCGTTGCAGGTAAAGCGTTCCATTCCCTTACTACTCTGAGTAAAGAAACTACCTCTGACATCTGTCCTATATCTTCCACCCCTCAATTTAAAGCTATGCCCCCTCGTGCTCGCTGTCACCATCCTTGGAAAAAGGCTCTCCCTATCCACCCTATCTAACCCTCTGATTATTTTATATGTTTCAATTAAGTCACCTCTCAACCTTCTTCTCTCAAATGAAAACAACCTCAAGTCCCTCAGCCTTTCCTCGTAAGACCTTCCCTCCATACCAGGCAACATCCTAGTAAATATCCTCTGCACCCTTTCCAAAGCTTCCACATCCTTCTTATAATGTGGTGACCAGAACTGTACACAATACTCCAAGTGCGGCCGCACCAGAGTTTTGTACAGCTTCACCATAGCCTCTTGGTTCCGGAACTCAATCCCTCTTGTAATAAAAGCTAAAACACTGTATGCCTTCTTAACAACCCTGTCAACCTGGGTGGCAACTTTCAAGGATCTGTGTACATGGACACCGAGATCTCTCTGCTCATCTACACTACTAAGAATCTTACCATTAGCCCTGTACTTTGCCTTCTGGTTACTCCTGCCAAAGTGCATCACCTCACACTTGTCTGCATTAAACTCCATTTGCCACCTCTCAGCCCAGCTCTGCAGCTTATCTATGTCTCTCTGCAACCTACAGCATCCTTCGTCACTATCCACAACTCCACCGACCTTAGTGTCGTCTACAAATTTACAAACCCATCCTTCTACGCCCTCTTCCAGGTCATTTATAAAAATGACAAACAGCAGTGGACCCAACACTGACCCTTGCGGTACACCACTAGTAACTGGTCTCCAGGATGAACATTTCCCATCAACTACCACCCTCTGTCTTCTTTCAGCAAGCCAATTTCCGATCCAAACTGCTGTATCTCCCACAATTCCATTCCTCCGCATTTTGTACAATAGCCTACTGTGGGGAACCTTATCGAACGCCTTGCTGAAATCCATTTACACCACATCAACCGGTTTACTCTCATCTACCTGTTTGGTCACCTTCTCAAAGAACTCAATAAGGTTTTGAGGCACGACTTTCCCTTCACAAAACCGTGCTGACTATCCCTAATCAATTTATTCTTTTCTAGATGATTATAAATCCTATCCCTTATAACCTTTTCCAACACTTTACCAACAACTGAGGTAAGGCTCACTGGTCTATAATTACCACGGTTGCCTCCACTCCCCTTCTGGAACAGGGGAACCACATTTGCTGGAGATATTGAGAAAGTATCCCATGCAATAGAAGGGCTGAAAGCAGGTTCGTTCAGGAAAGGGAAGATGATCATGCCTGGTTTGTCAGGGACAGAGGATCAGCAATGAGGATGTGTACAGAGGAGGGTGGTTAGACGAATGCACCTCTGAGAAATGAGGAGTTGGTGAAGGTCATGTTAATGCAGAGATGGTGGCAGTTTACAGGAGAAACTTGGAGACATGAAGCTGAACTGAAGACAGTGGGGTTAGTTACAGGCTGCTTTAGGAAGGAGCTAGCATGGACACAAGGGGCCAAAGGGTTTCTTCTGTGAAGGGGGTGGGGGTGGGCATTGTTGTTCATGAGAGCTACCCCACCCCTGGTCATTAGCTGGTTTCATGAAGATCACAGCTTAAACCAGCATCGCCCTCCCCCAAGTTCAGCCCAAACCCCCCAGGACTCAGTCCCAGTGATGGATTTTGTGCACATGCAGTGTTTACTGTAGCCCTGCAATGTGATTGTGTTCATGATTGCATGATGGCTATTTCGCTGCTGAGTGACTCTGGGTTACAGCTGAGCTGCTGTTCATTCTGTGAACACCTGTGGAGGTGGTGCTTGGTGACAATTGGGGGATTACAAGGTCCTGAACCAGCTGTGATCAAACAGGGAGAGGTGTGCTCTGGTACCTCTCCCAGTTCTTCCTGTGGGGTATCCTTGCTTTCCCACCAGCCTGAGTCACCCGCCTGCATCCCCACAATTGCCCCTAGCAATGACCATCTTCAAGGGAGAGAGATCCAGAATTATTCCATCCCGAATGAGTCATACCAGCATCAAAACTGAATTGATACAGTGCTGCATAACAGACTTGTGAGGAAAGCACTGGAGTGTCAGGGTGCAGAGGTTATGCAGCAGCTGTACAAAACCCCGGGTGGTGTACTGCAGGTGGACCTGGGCACTACACCTTAGGAAGGATAGATTGGCCTTGGAGGGAGTACAACGTAGGTTTACAACAATGATACAAGGGCTTCAGAGGTTATGAAGAGATATTAATTAGGCTTGTTTTCTCTAGAAGATAGAATATTAAGGAGTTAGCTGATCAAAGTCTTCAAGATATTAACAGGAGAAGATAGTGTTGATAAAGGTAAACTATTTCCAATGATGATGGATTCTAGAACTTCGGGGTATAGACTGAGAGTTAGGGCCAGACCGTTCAGGAGAGATGTTGGAAAACATTTCTACGCACAAAGGATGGGAGAGGTTTGGAACACTTTTGCACTGGCAGTGGGCGCGAGATCAGTTGTTCGTTTGAAATCTTTTGTTAAGCAAAGAGATTAAGGGATATTGACCAAAGACAAGTATATGGTGTAAAGTCACAGATCAGCCATGACTTCACTGAATGATGTGGAGGAGCTGGTGTTGGACTGGAGTGGACAAGGTCAGAAGTCATACAACTGCAGGTTACAGTCCAACAGGTTTATTTGTAAACACAAGCTTTCGGAGCATAGCCCTTTGTCAGGTGGATGATGGAATAGGTCTGAGAGGTTGAATGGTCTATTCCTGCTTCTGTATTCCAAAAGATATAGTTCATGGTATGAAAGGGACAGTAGCAACATAGATACAACACTGCTGCATAATAAGAATCAAACTTTGCAAATGACACTGACCTTGGACAAATTGTAAACTGTGAAGAGGACAGAGCGAAACTCCAAAAAAGGACATTAACAAGTTGGTGGAATGGGGGATACACAGCAGAGAAGTGAGAGGTGGTGCATTTTGGTAGGAAGAACTTTGAAAGACAATATAATTCTAAATGATATGATTCTAAATATGATTCTAAAGGGGCTGCAGGATTTCAGGGACCTGGGTGTTTACGTGCACAGATCATTGAAGGTAGCAGGACAGTTGGAGACAGCAGTAAACAAAGCATACAGTGTCCTCAGCTTTATTAAAGAGCTATAGAGTACAAGAGCAAAAAAGGTGATGTTGAATTTGCACAAGACCCTTGTTAGACCTCAGTTAGTGTACAGTTGTGGGTACCACATGACAGGAAAGATATGAATGCATTGGAGAGAGTGCAGAACTGATTCACGAGAATGTTCCAGGGATGAGAAACTTCAGTGATGAGGATAGAATGAACAAAATGAGACTGTTCTCCTTGAAAAGAAGGTTGAGAGGAGATTTCAGAGACATTTCTAAAATTGCAAGCAGGAAGGATGGAGTAGATAGTGCTCAGGAATAAGGGGGAATAGATTTAAAGTGATGTGCTAATGAAGTGTGGGTGATCTGAGAAGACTATTTGTGACCCAGTAGGTAGTTAGGGTCTGGAATGCTCTGCTCGGAAATGTGGTGGAGCCAGGTTCAATGGGGAAAAGACAGGAGATTGACAGAGGAGATAGAACCTGTACAAGGATCAGAGGCTGAATGGCCTTTTTGCACCAATGCTAACTCTGTTTCTCTGACCACATATACTGGTAGAGCCAGAGTTTCTCCAGCACCTTCTGTTTTTTTATAGCCCATTTCAACAGCTAAGGAGGAGCAGCTGAACTGAACATTGTTAGCCGTTTTAGAAAAAGCCTACAACATAGAAAGTTGATCTTGGAATAGGTACTAATAATGAGAGCCTGGGGCTGAAGGTGGAATGTTTCTGGGAGGGAGAAGAACTTGGAATGCGGGGAATGATGAGAGAAGAGAGACTGATTGAGGTCAGAGGCTGACAATGTGGATGATAAATGATTGGACACAGGACATGGCTTTCAATCCACGTTTAGGCAAAGAACATAATGTTTTAAGGTAAATAATCTGAGGATGAAAAAGCCTTGTCAATAACATGTCTAGGTTCTCTCCGAATTTAAGAGACTTGGGAACAGGACTGAGTACAGTAGCCACTGGGAAAGTTTCACAACAAAATTCAGTTGAACACTCCAGACTGGGTCAAGAATTTGAGAAGACAAGAACACGAGGAAAGAAGTGGAAGACAGAGGAAGAAGATAGAAGAAGCAGCTCTTTGCGTACATCAGCTGTACTAACTCATTTGGACAAGTCCTTGCCGCTTATCACTGTTTTATGTTTCTGCCCACGTAGGATCACAGAATCATAGAATCTCTACAGTGGAAACAGGCCATTTAGCCTGAGTCTACTCTGACCTTCTGGAGAAAATCCCACCCAGACTCATTCCCCTACCCCATCCCTGTAACCCTGCATTTCCCATGGCTAACCCACCTAACCTGCACTTCCCTGAATACTATGGGCAATTTCACACTGCCTGTGCTATACTTCAGCTGAGACTGATTAAGCTCAAAAGTCCAACATATCAGTCCGACTTAATCCTGACTGATTAGAAAGTGAAAATTCTCAAATAGCTTTCAAGATTAGAAAAAATTCAAAGCTGTCCTCATAATGTACTGCACCACAGCAGAAATGGTAACACATCTTCTGGGTGTGATTTAAACAGACCTCAGTATAACTGAAACATGACTGAAGTGACTTGCTGTTCCATTCCCTGGTTAATGTTGCATTTTAACCAGGGATCTTGTACCTGTAGCTGTTGAAGATGTTCTGAACCTGGACTCCCATACACCTTTGCTCATTTCCTGTTCTGAGTGACTCAGTCTCATGTCTTTCTCGGTGGAAATGAGGTGACCTATCAGTTGCCCAGATTTCATTAAAAATTAAAAATTCACTTCATTCTGTCAGTGTGACTTCGCAACTCTCTGCTTCAATTGTTACAGCCTACTGGGCCTCCGACATCCTCTCATCAACAGCTAATATTAGAGCTCTAGGTGCAAGCCAAAAACAGTTGCATCTGACTTATCTGCTCTCTGATCTGTAACTTTGTTTAAGTTCTGTCTGTTTGGACTCACCTCATTTGCAATCTGTATATTGTGGCTTTATCTCTACTCATGTAGAATAATGAGTAAACTCCTGTTGTTAGCTCAGAGGGCCTGGTTAAACTGGCTCCTTTATAAAGCACATACAGAGCTTTACGTGCATCTCAGGGAAAGGTATCCGTTAGGGAAAAGATACTTACTAAACGAACTTTGTTGCAAACAAACAAGGGGCTGGGTGAATGAAGAAGAGGAGCCAGCTTGCCCCCCCTCACCTGGGAGCTTAATAATTTTGGGTTATTCTGCCTGAAACTGTACACCAGCCCCCTGCAGTCCTCTGATGTTGCTAACAGATAGCCATTGGGCCTTATAGACCTTGAGTAGGGCTGCAACAGACATCTTGTCAAAGCATTTCATTTGTACTCGTCAGAACATTTCATAAGAATACCAAAGTAAAGGCAAAACACCATGAACACTGTCTGGGGACAATACTGGATGTTTGACAGAGGCATTGCCATGGAGAATGCACCCATTGAATGATGACTGATACTTAACTACCAGGCTTTGTTTATATTTTAAACAAGGCTCATTGCCTCTGATTGGTCAAGTGTCTCAGGGCATATACTGGGTAATCAGCACTCTCCCATCATCCAGTATTAATGTGACTTTCCCTTTACTGTAGTCGTCTTGCAAATCATCCTGATCGATGTGAATGTGCACATTTCACTGTCCTTCTGTACTTTGTAATTAAATACACATGACAATAACCCTAATTCTAATTCTGAGTCAAAAAGCCTTGACAAACTATATCCGTTACAGCAATACTCAGATTTGTAAAGGATATAATTCATTTGTTCTTCACTCCTGTCATGCCTGAATGGTTTATTGGTTTGTACTTTTAACAAGCTTGATTCTTTTAACATCCTGAATTTGTTTGTTTATTCTGTTGTTCTATATTTGCATGTTTCTAATCTGATTACTTAGTCTCGATGTGATGTTTTCTTCCCCACCAGTCTGAGCTACCCAGGAATGCAGCCTTTGAGCCACAGACATGCTTGTTGAATAAAGCCAAGTCCTGGTATTGTGCCCCTGGAGTGCTGGGGAAGCGAGAGGCCATGTACTGGTATTGAGTAGGCTCACAGTCAATCTGTGGCCAAACTCAGTTTCCCCCTCCCCTGGCCTGATTTCCCACTTACAGCCATAAAGATTAAACATACTCAGACTGAAAATCATTAACTGAGCCTATTGTGGGGGAGCCCACACTTTCACCAGGCTTTTTGTTAACAAGTGCTTGTTAACTTCTCTTCACAATAAGCCTGGCCGCTTCCTCCCTGTTCCCTGATCACTCTTGCTCCTCACTACCTACACTATCAATTCCATTTGAAACTTCCCTGACCTTTGATAGTCCACTGATTAGATCCTCATTCTGTAATTGTGATCCACAGCCTTTGTGTCAGGGCCTAGTTTGGATACACAGTTCCTGACTGTGTTACTTAATACATTGACAAATGTCCTGACTAATTAAGGCACTAACTGTGCTCTGACCGAGCACATGCCCACTGTCCGGGCACTCAGTCTCCCACCATCTGGCCTGCGACCCATTGGGACAAGACTTTTCTCTGGAATTCTGTGTGACAGAATGAGGTTCAGGAACATCCCATTGGTTGTATTACAGAGCAGAAAGCCTGACTCACACATGACTGGAGCTGATAAAAATGGCGAAATTGCAGCCTACAACAATTGGCTGTCATTAAGGTTCGCTGTTAGAATGTGTTCAGCATTTCTCTCACTCTAATTCAACAGCCTTCACAGATGGAACAAAATCAACATGTAATTAAACAGAATATAAAACAGCAATGTTTACTATATCTAAACAGGAAAATTAAAGAAAAGTGTTACCCAATGCCCGGGAGGAATTCTGGGACAGTGAATGCTGTTCATTGAATTGCACTGTATCACTACGTTGTACCTGATCTGATTGAGGTATTCACACAGCTGAACAGCACACACACTGACCCTCACTGGGGTACAGGGTGCCACACACACACACTGACCCTCACTGGGGTACAGGGTGCCACACACACACACTGACCCTCACTGGGGTACAGGGTGCCACACACACACACTGACCCTCACTGGGGTACAGGGTGCCACACACACACACACTGACCCTCACTGGGGTACAGGGTGCCACACACACACACACTGACCCTCACTGGGGTACAGGGTGCCACACACACACACTGACCCTCACTGGGGTACAGGGTGCCACACACACACACTGACCCTCACTGGGGTACAGGGTGCCACACACACACACTGACCCTCACTGGGGTACAGGGTGCCACACACACACACACACTGACCCTCACTGGGGTACAGGGTGCCACACACACACACACACACACTGACCCTCACTGGGGTACAGGGTGCCACACACACACACACACACACTGACCCTCACTGGGGTACAGGGTGCCACACACACACACACACACACTGACCCTCACTGGGGTACAGGGTGCCCCACACACACACACACACACACTGACCCTCACTGTGGTACAGGGTGCCACACACACACACACTGACCCTCACTGGGGTACAGGGTGCCACACACACACACACTGACCCTCACTGGGGTACAGGGTGCCACACACACACACACTGACCCTCACTGGGGTACAGGGTGCCACACACACACACACTGACCCTCACTGGGGTACAGGGTGCCACACACACACACACTGACCCTCACTGGGGTACAGGGTGCCACACACACACACACTGACCCTCACTGGGGTACAGGGTGCCACACACACACACACTGACCCTCACTGGGGTACAGGGTGCCACACACACACTGACCCTCACTGGGGTACGGGGTCCCACACAAACACTGACCCTCACTGGGGTACAGGGTGCCACACACACACTGACCCTCACTGGGGTACGGGGTCCCACACACGCACTGACCCTCACTGGGGTACGGGGTCCCACACAAACACTGACCCTCACTGGGGTACAGGGTCCCACATACGCACTGACCCTCACTGGGGTACAGGGTGCCACACACACACTGACCCTCACTGGGGTACAGGGTCCCACACACACACACTGACCCTCACTGGGGTACAGGGTCCCACACACACACTGACCCTCACTGGGGTACAGGGTCCCACATACGCACTGACCCTCACTGGGGTACAGGGTGCCACACACACACTGACCCTCACTGGGGTACAGGGTCCCACACACACACACTGACCCTCACTGGGGTACAGGGTCCCACACACACACTGACCCTCACTGGGGTACAGGGTGCCACACACACACTGACCCTCACCGGGGTACAGGGTCCCCCACACACACTGAATCTCACTGGGGTACGGGATCCCACACACACACATTGACTCTCACTGGAGTACAGTCCCTCACACACACTGACTCTCACTGGGAGTCTTAGAACATAGATAGAACATAGAACAGTACAGCACTGTAAAGGCCCTTCAGCCCACTATGTTGTGCCAAACGTTTGCCCGAAACCTAAGGTCTCTCTAAACTCCACCCCTACCTTATACTATCATCCATTTGCCTATCTAATAGCCGCTTAAATGCTCCGAATGAGGCCAACTCCAATACCCTCTCCGGCAATACATTCCATGCCCTGACCACTCTGAGTAAAGAACCTACCTCTGATGTCTCCCATATATCTATCTCCACTCACTTTAAAACTATGCCCCCTCATAATAACTACCTCTACCTGAGGAAAAAGTCTCTGGCTGTCCACTGTGTCTCTGATCATTTTGTACACCTCTGTCTAGTCAACTCTCATCCTTTGTCGTTCTATCGAGAAAAGCCCTAGCTCTCTTAACCTTTCCTCGTAAGACCTTCCCTCCATTCCAGGCAACATCCTGGTAAATCTCCTCTGCACCTTTTCGAACACTTCCACATCTTTCCCATAATGAGGTAACCAGAACTGGACACAATACTCCAGATGTGGCTGAACCAGGCTTTTGTATGGATGGAGCATAACTTTACATCTCTTGAACTCAATCCCTCAAATAATGAAAGCTAACTCACCATTTGCCTTCTTAACAACTCTATTCACCTGGGTGGCAGCTTTCAGGGGACTGTGGACATGAACCCCAAGATCCCTCTGCTCCTCCACACTGCCAAGAATCTTTCCGTTAACCCTGTATTCTGCTTTCAAGTTTGTTCTTCCAAAATGAATCACCTCACACTTTTCAGGATTAAATTCCATCTGCCACTTCTCAGCCCAGCTCTGCGTCCTATCAATGTCCCTTTATAACCTAGAACAGTCCTCCACACTATCCACAACTCGACCTACCTTCATTTCGTCTGCGAACTTACGAATCCACCCTTCCACTCCTTCATCCAAATCATTTACGATAATCACATATAGCAGAGGACGCAGAACCGATCCTTGTGGTACATCACTCGTAACTGAGCACCATGTTGAATATTTTCTGTCCATGCCTCCTTACTTTCTGCATGAGCCTACCATGGGAAACCTTAACATATGCCTTACTTAAATCCATGTACACCACATCCACTGCTCTACCTTCATCCACGTGTTTGGTCACCTCTTCAAAGAATTCAGTAAGGTTTGTGAGGCATGTTCTAGCCCTCACAAATCAAACTGTGCCTTTCCAAGTGATCAGAAATCCTATCTCTGAGAGCCCTTTCGAATAATTTTCCCACCACTGACATAAGACTAACTGGCCTGTAATTTCTGGGGTTACCCTTATTCCCTTTTTTGAACAAGGAAATGACGTTTACCTCTCTCCAATCTTCCAGCACTATACCCATGAACAGTGAGGATAAAAAGATCATCACCAAAGGCCCTGTGATCTCTTCCCTTGCTTCCCATAGAATACTTGGATAAATCTCATTAGGCCCAGGGGACTTATCCATCTTCAAGTTCCTCAAAATTCCTAGCACATCTTCCTTACTAGGATTCACCTCCTCTAGCCTACCAGCCTGTTTCACACTGTCCTCCTCTACAACTAGGTTCCTCAGTTGTGAATACCGAAGAAAAGTATTCATTAAGGATCTTTCCTATCTCTATAGGCTCCATGCACAAATTCCCTTTACAATCCTTGATCAGCCCTACCCTTTCTCTGGTCATTCTCTCATTCCTCACGTACGTGTAAAAAGCCTTGGGGTTTCCTTGATCCTATCTGCCAAGGTTTTCTCATGCCCCCTTATAGCGCTCCTAAGCCCTTTCTTCAGCTCCTTCCTGGCTAACTTGTATCCCTCGAGAGCCTTTTCCATTCCTTGTTTCCTAAACCTTATATAAACATCCTTCTTCCTCTTGACCAGTCATTCGGCCGCTCATGAGAACCGAGGGTCCCTCACTCGACCGCATCTTCCCTGCCTGCTGGGGACAAACATATCGAGCACATGCAGTATGTATTACTTAAACAATCTCCACATTTCAATAGTGCTCTTCCCTGACAGCATCTGTTCCCACCTAACAGAATTGTAATTACCCTTCCCCCAATTATAAACCTTACCCTGCCATATGTATCTATCCTTTTCCATGACTATTGTAAAAGTAACAGAGTTATGATCGCTACTGACAAAATGCTCTCCTACCAACAGGTCTAACACTTGGCCCGGTTCATTGCCAAGCACCAAATCCAAAGTGACCTCTCCTCGTTAACAAGGTGTGGAGCTGGATGAACACAGCAGGCCAAGCAGCATCTCAGGAGCACAAAAGCTGACGTTTCGGGCCTAGACCGTCTCTGATGAAGGGTCTAGGCCCGAAACGTCAGCTTTTGTGCTCCTGAGATGCTGCTTGGCCTGCTGTGTTCATCCAGCCTCACATTTTATTATCTTGGATTCTCCAGCATCTGCAGTTCCCATTATCACTCTCTGTTGTGCCTGTTGGAATGGCTGAATACCTCATCCTCTGAATTATAAATCCGGTTCCCCACCCCCTGTCAAGCTAGAGTCCTGAGAGGGAAACTCATGACTCAGCCAGCACAGTAGATAGCACTGCTGTCTCACAACATCATGGATCTAGCATCTTTTCCAGCCTTGGGTGACAGTCTGTGTAGATTTTGCACATTGTTCCTGGGTGCTGTATTGTGTCCCACACTCCAAAGATATGCAGGCTGGGTGGAATGGCCATGGGAAATGCAGGGTTATAGGGATGGGGCGGAAAGCTCTTCAGAGGGTCAGTGTGGACTCAATGGGCTGAATGGCCTGCTTGCACACTGTAGAGTTTCTAAGATTCTAATTTAAAAGCACTGCCCCCTGGTTCTGGACTGATCCACAAGAGGAAATCTTTTACAAATCCACCTTGTGAAGATCCCATTTGGGATCTGATACATTTTGATTAAATTTCCCTTCATTTTTCTAAATTCCGGTGGAAACGGGCCCAATCTGTCCAATGTTCCCCCATCACCCTACCCACTCCTTCCAGGTATTCATCCAGAGTATCTCCCCTGAACAACCACGAAAACATTTACATCCTTCTGTGAATAAGGAGATTAAAACCTCACACTGTATTTAGAATATAGTCTCACCAATATCCTGGAGAACTAAACTATTACATTCTTACTCCTATGTTCAATTCCACTTCTAAAACAGGTTAGTATCCTATCAGCTCCCTCAATTACTTGCTGTACCTGCGCAGTAACTTTTACAGCTTAATGCATTAAAATACCCAGGTCCTCTGCATGTCAGTATTCTGTAGGGACCCCATTTAAGGGATTCTTGGCTTTATTATTCCACCTGCCAAAGAGAAAAAACTTCTCATCTTTCCACATTATACTCCACCTTATACTCCCTCTATCGGATTTCTATCCACCCACTTCATTCACCACTGTCTGGATCTGAGGCATGTCCTCTGCATAACAGACCTGCTTATTAAACGTTATGGTAAGTTCAAATTCAACAACCATGACTTTTACTCCCTTAAACATCAACAATACAAATTATAGAAGATTGAAGGCCTAGCATGCAGCGCTCCCTCAGCGCTGACCCTCCCACAGTGCGGCGCTCCCTCAGCGCTGACCGTCCAACAGTGTGATGTGAGTTTGGATAATGTGTTTGAATCTCAGGAAGGGACTGGCCTGAGCTGATGAGGAACCTCCTGAGGCTGGAGGAATGATGAAACAAAGAAACAAAGAAGAAACAAAGAAGCCTACAGCACAGGAACAGGCCCTTCGGCCCTCCAAGCCTGCGCTGATCAAGATCCTCTGTCTAACCTGTCATCTATTTTCTAATGGCCTGTGCCCATTTGCTCCCTGCCTATCCATGTTCTTGTCCAAATATATCTTAAAAGACGCTAACGTGTCTGTGTCTACCACCTCCGCTGGCAACGCGTTCCAGGCACCCACCACCCTCTGTGTAAAGAACTTTCCACGCATATCTCTCAAACTTTCCTCTTCTCACTTTGAACTCATCACCCCTAGTAATTGAGGCCCCACTTTGGGAGAAAGCTTTTTGCTATCCACCCTGTCTATACCCCTCATGATTTTGTAGACCTCAATCAGGTCTCCCCTCAATCTCCGTCTTTCTAATGAAAATAATCCTAATCTACTCAACCTCTCTTCATAGCTAGCACCCTCCATACCAGGCAACATCCTGGTGAACCTCCTCTGCACCCTCTCCAAAGCATCCACACCCTTTTGGTAATGTGGCGACCAGAACTGTACACAGTACTCCAAATGTGGCCGAACCAAAGTCCTATACAACTGTAACATGACCAACCAACTCTTGTACTCAATACCCCGCCCAATGAAGGAAAGCATGCCGTATGCCTTCTTGACCACCCTATTGACCTGTGTTGTCACCTTCAGGGAACAATGGACCTGAACACCCAGATCTCTCTGTTCATCAATTTTCCCCAGGACTTTTCCATTTACTGTATAGTTCGCCCTTGAATTTGATCTTCCAAAATGCATCACCTCGCATTTGCCCGGATTGAACTCCATCTGCCATTTATCTGCCCAACTCTCCAGTCTATCTATATTCTACTGTAATTTCTGACAGTCCCCTTCACTATCAGCTACTCCACTAATCTTAGTGTCATCAGCAAACTTGCTGATCAGACCACCTACACCTTCCTCCAGATCATTTACATATATCACAAACAACAGTGGTCCCAGCACAGATCCCTGTGGAACACCACTGGTTACAGGTCTCCAATTTGAGAAACTCCCTTCTACTACAACTCTCTGTCTCCTGTTGTCCAGCCAGTTTTTTTGTCCATCTAGCTAGCACACCCTGGACCCCATGTGACTTCACCTTCTCCATCAGCCTGCCATGGGGAACCTTATCAAACACCTTACTGAAGTCCATGTATATGACATCGACAGCCTTTCCCTCATCAATCAACTTTGTCATGTCCTCAAAGAATTCTATTAAGTTGGTAAGAAATGACCTTCCCTGTACAAAACCATGTTGCCTATCACTGATAAGCCCATTTTCTTCCAAATGGAAATATATCCTATCGCTCCGTATCTTCTCCAGCAGCTTCCCAACCACTGACGTCAGGCTCACCGGTCGCTAATTACCTGGATTATCCTTTCTGCCCTTTTTAAACAAGGGGACAACATTAGCAAGTCTCCAGTCCTCTGGGACCTCACCCGTGTCTAAGGACGCTGCAAAGATATCTGTTAGGGCCCCAGCTATTTCCTCTCTCACTGCCCTCAGTAACCTGGGATAGATCCCTTCCAGACCTGGGGACTTGTCCAACTAATGTCTTTTAGGATACCTAACACTTCCTCCTCCCTCATGTCAACTTGACTTAGAGTAAGCAAACATCTATCCCTAACCTCAACATCCATCATGTCCCTCTCCTTGGTGAATACCGATGCAAAGTACTCGTTAATAATGTCACCCATTTTCTCTGACTCAGCGCATAACTTTCCTTCTTTGTCCTTAAGTGGGCCAATCCTTTCTCTAGTTACCCTCTTGCTCTTTATATATGAATAAAAGGCTTTGGGATTTTTCTTAACCATGTTGGCCAGCAATATCTCATGTCCTCTCTTAGCCCTCTGAATCCCTCGTTTCAGATTCGCTCTACATTCCTGATATTCTTGCAAAGCTTCGTCTGTCTTCAGTCACCTAGGCCTCATGTATGCTTCCTTTTAACTCTTGGCTAGTCTCACAATTTCACCTGTCATCCATGGTTCCCTAATTTTGCCATTTCTATTCCTCATTTTCACAGGAACATGTCTCTCTTGCACGCTAATCAACCTCTCTTTAAAAGCCTCCCACATACCAAATGTAGATTTACCTTCAAACAGTTTCCCCCAATTTACATTCCTCAGATCCTGCCGAATCTTGGTATAGTCGGCCTTCTCCCAGTTTAGTACTCTTCCTTTAGGACCACTCCCATCCTTGTCCATGAATATTGTAAAACTTACGGGATTGTGCTCACCATTCCCGAAATGGTCCCCTACTGTAATATCAACCATCTGGCCGGTTTCATTCCCCAACACCAGGTCCAGTATGGCCCCTTCCCGAGTTGGACTACATACATACTGCTCCAGGAAACCCTCCTGGACACACCTTACAAATTCTGCTCCATCTTGACCCCTAACACTGAGTGAATCCCAGTCAATGTTGGGAATATTAAAATCTCCCATCACCACCGCCCTGTTTCTCCTACACCTTTCCATTATCTGTTTACATATTTGTACCTCTATCTCACGCTCGCCGTTGGGAGGCCTGTAGTACAGCCCCAACATTGTTACTGCATCCTTCCTATTTCTGAGTTCTACCCACATTGCCTCTCTGTTTGAGTCCTCCATGGGGCCCTCCTTCGGTGCGGCTGTGATATCGTCTTTGACCAGTACTGCAACTCCTCCACCCCTTTTACCTCCCTCTCTATCCCGCCTGAAGCATCGATACCCTGGGACAACTCGTTGCCAATCGTGCCCTTCCCTCAACCAAGTCTCAGTAATAGCAATAACATCGTACTTCCAGGTACCGATCCGAGCCCTAAGCTCAACTGCCTTATCTACTACACTTCTCGCATTAAAACAAATGCACCTCAGACCACCTGTCCCTTTGTGTTCATCATCTGCTCCCCGACTACTATTCCCTTTAGTCACACTGACTCCCATTATCTAGTTCCCTACAGGCTTTCGTTTCTATCTCTTTTCTGTCCAATATTTGGTTCCCATCCCCCTGCCACATTAGTTTAAACCCTCCCCCACAGCATTAGCAAAAGCACCCCCAAGGACATTGGTTTGTTGGAGGGGTTTGTTCAGACTGAGTGCTGGAAGCCCCCATGTGTCTGGAGCAATCTGACCACACCTACTTGCGAGTCTTCGTGGCTTGGTTCAGCTCGGCCCAGCACAGGAGCCCAGACGCCGATTCCTTCTCTATCACTGGACCCTCCTGCCACAGGGCCCATTGGAAAGCCTCCCGAGCAGGCAGGGATGTGAAATGAGCATTGAGACCTGGAGTGTGACGTGAACTGGGAGCTCAGAGGCAGGGACAGCACCCACAGCAGGAGTGTTTGCAGTGAGAACTGGTCAGTATAATGAGCTTACCGCATTGGGGTGGGAAGGGGTTGTGTCTCACATTGTCTCTGGAAGGATCATGTCACTCCCGGTGATTGTGAATTTGATGACATAGTATTGAACGTTTTCTCGGTTTCCACGTGTACAGAAATCAATGATAATTTTGGTCTCAGTGTGGCTCACCCGAATGTAATGAAGTTGTAAACACCGCAGCAGTGTAGCTGATGCACAGTGTGGGGTAAACATTGCTCCATTAGTCTAATGAGGTTTCACTCATTGATTTTGAAAACACAGACTGAAACAAATGAGACGGTCGATTGTTATTAACATCAGAGTCCAGTTAAACTCTCCACTGGGATTCAAACACTGGAACAAGTGATTATTTACACTGGGGCCTGTGCGGAGAGGACAGTGAGAGATTCCCTTATTCCTGTGTTCTCACTCAGCTGGAGGTTTGATGAGTACTTTAGACCCAGACAGAGGGCCCCCGACAAATTGGTCACCAAACAGCAAAGTCACCTTGACCTTTCAAATCCCAGCCCAACCCACCAGCAGAGTCTATCCTTATCCCCTGTCCCCTCCTGCAACCCACTACCCCCCACTTCCTGTCCCTGTCCCCTCCAGCAACCCCCTACTCCCCCTCACAGGCCCCGTCACCTCCTGCAAACACCTACACCCCCGTCCCTGTCACCTCCTGCAACCCCCTAACCCCCTCCCTCTCCCCGTCCCGGTCACCTCCTGCAACCCCCACCCCCCTCCCTCTCCCCGTCCCTGTCACCTCCTGCAACCCCCTACACGGCTCCCTCTCCCCGTCACCTCCTGCAACCCCCTACACTCCCTTCATCTCCCCGTCACCTCCTGCAACCCCCTAACCCCCTCCCTCTCCCCGTCCCGGTCACCTCCTGCAACCCCCACCCCCCTCCCTCTCCCTGTCCCGGTCACCTCCTGCAACCCCCACCCCCCTCCCTCTCCTCGTCCTCGTCACCTCGTGCAACCCCTACCCCCCTCCCTCTCCGCGTCCCCGTCACCTCCTGCAACACCCTACCCCCCTCCCTCTCCCTCTCCCCGTCACCACCTGCAACCCCCTACCCCCCTCCCTCTCCCCGTCCCCGTCACCTCCTGCAATCCCCTACCCCCCTCCCTCTCCCCGTCCCCGTCACCTCCTGCAACCCCCTACCCCCCTCCCTCTCCCCGTCCCCGTCACCTCCTGCAACCCCCTACCCCCCTCCCTCTCCCCGTCCCCGTCACTTCCTGCAACCCCCTACCCCCCTCCCTCTCCCCGTCCCAGTCACCACCTGCAACCCCCTACCCCCCTCCCTCTCCCCGTCCCCGTCACCTCCTGCAACCCCCTACCCCCCTCCCTCTCCCCGTCCCCGTCACTTCCTGCAACCCCCTACCCCCCTCCCTCTCCCCGTCCCAGTCACCTCCTGCAACCCCCTTACCCCCCTCCCCGAATCCTCCTGCAACCCCCTAACCCCCTCCCTCTCCCCGTCACCTCCTGCAACCCCCTACCCCCCTCCCTCTCCCCGAATCCTCCTGCAACACCCCCACCCCCCTCCCTCTCCCCGAATCCTCCTGCAACACCCCCCACCCCCCTCCCCGTCACCTCCTGCAACCCCCTAACCCTCTCCCCGTCCCCGTCACCTCCTGCAACCCCCTACCCCCCCTCCCCGTCACGTCCTGCAACCCCCTATCCCCCTCCCTGAATCCTCCTGCAACCCCGCCCACCCCCGTCCCCGTCACCTCCTGCAACCCCCCAACCCCCTCCCCGTCCCCTCCTGCAACCCCCTACCCCCCTCCCTCTCCCCGTCACGTCCTGCAACCCCCTAACACCCTCCCTCTCCCCGTCACCTCCTGCAACCCCCTAAGCCCCTCCCTCTCCCCATCACCTCCCGCAACCCTCTACACCCCTCCCCCTCCCCTTCACCACCTCCAGCCCCCTACACCCCCTCCCTATCTCTGTAACCTCCTCCAGGCCCCTAACCCCCCTCCATCTCTCTGTCACTACCTCCAGCCCCCTACACGCCCTCCTTATCCCTGTAACCCCCTCCAGCCCCCTAGATGCCCTCCCTATCTCTGTAACCCACTCCAGCCCTCTACACCCCCTCCATATCCCTGTAACCCCTTCCAGCCCCCTACACCCCCTCCATATCCCTGTAACCCCTTCCAGCCCCCTACACCCCCTCCATATCCCTGTAATCCCCTCCAGCCCCCTACACCCCCTCCATATCCCTGTAACCCCCTCCAGCTCCCGACACCCCCTCCCTGTCTCTGTAATCCCCTCCAGGTCCCTACACCCCCTCCATATCCCTCCAGACCCCTACACCCCCTCCCTGTTCTGTAACCCCCTCCAGGTCCCTACACCCCCTCCCTGTCTCTGTAGCCCCCTCCAGGTCCCTACACCCCCTCCCTCTCTCCTGACAGATGAATATGTTACTTGTTAAATAAAGGACAGTGTTTCACCCGGGTGGAAAAGTTCAGAGAATCACACCACAGAAATGGCCCTTCGGCCCAGTGCACTAAATTGATACTAGTCCCATTTTCCCACCTGTGGCCAATTTCGAGGGCTCATTGATATGACGTTTCCATCCTCAAATACCCACCCAGGCTGTACATTCCAAACCCCCCCCACCCTCAAATCCC
Source organism: Stegostoma tigrinum (assembly GCF_030684315.1). Taxonomy (NCBI): domain Eukaryota; kingdom Metazoa; phylum Chordata; class Chondrichthyes; order Orectolobiformes; family Stegostomatidae; genus Stegostoma; species Stegostoma tigrinum. The sequence goes on from NC_081365.1 coordinate 2,008,619, forward strand.
ATCTCAGCCTCTTGCTTTTCATCTTACTGACCCTTCAACTCAGTAACAGCTGCTTCCCATCAATGCTGTCCATTCCCCTCCCAATCTTATACACCTCTATCAGCTCCCCCCATCAGCCTCTCTACTCAAATGAAAACAACCCCAGCATATCCAGATAATAAAAAGTGTGGAACTGGATGAACACAGCAGGCCAAGCAGCATCTTAGGAGCATCTCCACCGCTGAAAAGCTCCATCCCAACAACATCCTGGTGAATCTCCTTGTATCCCATCCAGTGCAATCACATCCTTCCTATAGTGTGGGGACCACACCTACACACTACTCCAGCTAGGGCTGGATTGAAATTCTGTGCAGCCAGTCAGCACTCACTTGCTATAAATGTTGGTCTTCCCCATGAATTGGTATTCTTGTGCAATGTCCTGATGAAAAGATGAAAAGCTTTGCTGAAATGTGTCTTTTTCCAGTAATATCCAAGTTCTGTATGACCCAATGGCCAACTCTTACCTCCCTCTGAACTACCGTTGTTGGGAATCAAAAGAATTGCAGGTGCTATAAATCAGAAATGAAAACAGAAGTTGCTGGAAAAGCTCAGCAGGTCTGACAGCATCAGTGAAGAGAAATCGGAGTGAATGTTTTGGGTCCAGTTCTGAGGCAGTGCTGAGAAGAGGCCACACTGGACCTGAAATGTTAACTCTGACATTTTTCTTCACAGGTGCTGTTAGACCCACTGAGCTTTTCCAGAAATTTCTGTTTTTGTTCCTTTGATGGTGTTTGTCCTGAATGCACTAATCAGTGAGGAAATTTCCTCTCATCTGTAACGATGGTTGTAATCGAAGTCGGTCTCCCACAGTGATGTTCTCACATGGTATCCAGAGTATCAACTACATGCTGCATTACGGCCAATCAGTTTAACTTCTTCCCCTTACAGACCTCTCCTGTTTACCCACTGACATCGCAGCATCTGAGTCCAGCTCCTTGTCCTCACTCCCTGCATTATCCCAGCGAGTGGACAGCACCTCACCTCTGCATGAACAGGCCTCAGTCCCCTAACACCACCCCCAAACCCAACCCCACTCCCCCACAAACACCTCCCCCCAAACCCCTCCTGTTTCTAGGGAGTGATATCTGGCACAACTAGGCAAAGAAAAACAACAAGCTACATTTACATAAGGATTTTCACAAACGTGGGACATTTACAGCCAAAGAGGTACTATTTGAAGTGCAGTCACAACTGTACTGTTGGAGTGGAACCTCTTTTGGACACAGCAGGATCTCGCAGGCAGTGATATGATAATCAGGTAATCTGTTCACTTGGTGATGCTGATAGAGTAGTAAATATTAACCATGACACCAAGGAAAACTCCCCAACTCATCCTTAAGGCAGTATTCTGGGATCTTAACATTCTGCCCAACAGGGCAAATGACATGGGACCAATAACACTTGGAAATGAGAAAAGGAATCAGACATACAGTTGTGAATGCTGGAGGACAATTAAACAGCTCAATAGAGGAAGAAGCTCCACGAATATCCTCATCCTCAATGATGGAACAGCCCAGCGCATCAGTGCAAAAGGTAAGGCTAAAGTATTTGCTGCAATCTTCAGCCAGAAGCGCTGAGTGGATGATCCATCTCGGTTTCCTCCAGTGGTCCCCAGCATCACAGATACCAGTCTCCAGCCAATTCGATTCACTCCACATGATATCAAGGAACGGTTGGAGACACAGGCCCTGACAACATTCTGACAATAGAACTGAAGACTACATGGGAACACCATCCCCTGCAAGTTCCCCTCCAAGCCACTCACTATCCTGACTTGGAAATATATTCCAGTTCCTTCACTGTCACTGAGTCAAAATCCTGGAATTTCCTCCCTAAGGGCATTTCGGGTCAACCCACAGCACATGGACTGCAGCGCCTCAAGAAGGCAGCTCCAGGGGACCAGGGATGGATATTAGAAGCCGCCCAGGCAGGGACACCCATATTCCTGACAAAAGGCTCCTGGTCACAGATTGTCAACCAATGCCAGTCACTGTGGGAGGAAGTGTGGAGTTTGTCATTTGTGAGCCTTTTGTTGACAGTGTTGTTGGGGGAATTGAGTCATCACATCACCTCGGGGGGGGGGGGGGGGGGGGAGGACTGGGGCAGAGCACTTGGTCATGGGCAGTTTTACTAATCTTTCTTGTTTGTTTGTCAGACACTGCACCTTGTAACGTAAACACAGCAAAATAGTTTCATCATCTCATTTGTCTCCATTGGACCAGACACATTGTCCTTCCCTCCTGTGTTAGCTGTGACTCCTTCCTGAGAGCAGGTTGAGCTGGGGGATATGGGGAGGTGAACTCGCAGCTGACCCTAGTGCGCAGCTTTACAAACATACACTTGGCAGTCAGTGGGCAGTGAGAGCCAGGGCACAGGCCGAGATTCCCCTGCCCTAACTCAGGCTGGCAGGGCCAACTGGGTGCCATCTCTTCCACCATGTCCAGTAGCAAGAAAAGTTCACCCAATCACTGTTTGGGAGATGGAGGACAACAGCATTGGCTCATCGCTTTGGAGGGAAGAGTGGCAATTGGGGCTAGGATTCATGATCAAAACTTTGTTCCCGTCTTTTACTCCACAAGACCATACTATCAGGAGTGCTATTTAAACCTGCCCCATTGCCCCCTGGGGGCCTCGATTTACAACACCCACCGGCTCCAGTCCTGCCCAGGAGCTTGATAATTGCTCCTGCCATCACCCAAATGTCCTGGTCCCCTGCTGATGGATCCCACTTGGAACAGTGTTCAATGAATGATGCATTCAATGAGATGACATTCACTAAATCCAACTATGACATCTACTCACTACATTCAGCTAAATTAGCAACTAAGTTGAGAAAGAAATGCATCTTTGATACTGTACCTCGGGCCCTGGAGACAGCGGTCAGTTTGGTGGTGCTGGTTGCTATGGTAACGGGGGTTCTAGTGGAGGGAGAGGAAGGGGTGCTGATGGTGGGAGACGGAGAGATGGGAGCATCTGGTTGGTGGGAAGAAAAAATAATCTTGAAACAGGCAAGAGACAAGGAAGAGAAACCAAACCAAAACTGAAAGCAATCAAAAAAGATCATGCATCATGAATAAAGGAAAACTCACAGAAAACCATTCCAAATAATATACAAATGCAATGAAGTTGAACAATATAAACCAACAAACATTGGCCAGCCAATATTAACAGATTACAGAGAATGCTCTGAATATAAGCAAAAGGCAATAAGCACTTACATGTCTTTTGAAACATTTCAGCTGAAACAATGACCAATAACAGGGGCAGGGCGAGTGTATTCACCTGGAATTTAGAGCCACACTATTGTGTGTAACACAAGGAGAGGATTCAGACAGGCCGCAATCTGTGTATCCTCCTTTGTCATAAATAATTCTCAGGGCTCATTACAAATGGGCTGGATGCACCAACATCTATTTGACTGTGATAATGGGAACTGCAGATGCTGGAGAATCCCAGATAACAAAGTGTGGAGCTGGGTGAACACAACAGGCCAAGCAGCATCTCAGGAGCACAAAAGCTGACGTTTCGGAAGGTCTAGGCTTGAAACATCAGCTTTTGTGCTCCTGAGATGCTGCTTGGCCTGCTGTGTTCATCCAGCTCCACTGTGCCTGGCTGGAAAGCATGTGGTGAAATGCCTGGGGAGGCATCCAACTCAAGAGGCTCGTGTATAACTATTGTGGGGAGGGGGGGTGGGGGAATGGGTTGTTATTTATGAACTGCCTGATCATTATCTTGTGGAGCTCTCCACTGAAAACCAACGCTCAGCTCAGTTGTGTGGAGTATTGTGTTGGAGCCACAGGGCTCCCTCAGGTGGGCAGAAGATGTACTACATGCAAAAGGGGTTGACTCCTTGTCACTGAACCTGTACAAATCTTGGAGTCAACACAAAAGGCACAAGAACAAAAACAAAGTTGCTGGAAAAGCTCAGCAGGTCTGGCAGCATCTGTGAAGGAGAAAATAGAGTTAACGCTTCGGGTCTGATGAGTTCTGTGGGGCATGAGCAGGCTAAAACATTGGGTCTACCTGGACATTCCTGGTTGTGGGGTTTTGGCAGGAGGTAGAAACGAGCTGTGGGGGGGTTGGGGGCTATTCGCTTGGAAGCCTGGGAGACCCTGGTCCATACTTCCTTCACCTCCAACACCTCCCCACAGCCTGACAGCACCTTCCCCTGTAACCAGCGAACCTCTCTGATGAAGGGTCTAGGCCCGAAACGTCAGCTTTTGTGCTCCTGAGATGCTGCTTGGCCTGCTGTGTTCATCCAGCTTCACACTTCATTATCTTGGAATTCTCCAGCATCTGCAGTTCCCATTATCGCTTAACCCTGAACTACCTGTTGTCCGCCACTTCAATGCACCACCCTGCTCCCCGGCCAACATCGCTGTCTCCGGCTCGCTACAGTGTTGCAGTGAAGCCCAACGCAAGCTGGAGGAACAACACCTCATTTTCCGCTTGGGGACCCTACAGCCCTCCGGACTCCATATTGAGTTCAATAATTTTAGGGCCTAAACTGCCCCATGTCCCAGCTCCCCACCCCACACATCGGGCCTTGTTACCACACAGCCTGCCCCTATACACCCCCTGTTGTTAGTCACTAACAGTCCCCATTAACAACTATTCACCCTCCCAGCCTGATCGTTAGCAACTCCTTTGTCTGTCCAACTGTCTTACTCTCTCCCTTCGGGCTCTGTCTTATCGTTTACACCCTACCCCACCCACCTCATATTTTCTGCACATAAACTGACATTTTCCCAGCCACTGTCAGTTCTGAGGAAGGGTCACCGGACCCAAAACGTTAATTCTGTTTTCTCCCCCACAGATGCTGCCAGACCTGCTGAGCTTTTCCAGCAACTTTGTTTTTTGTTCCTGATTTACTTCACGCATAGTTCTTTTGGTTTTTACAACAGGCATGGGGTATGGCCGACACAGAACGTGGTGTGGAAGGTAGCCTGGGACTGGCTGCTGTATTGCACCGAGCCCCATAGCTACCAAATCCTGACTGGATAATGGTGCTGAGTCTCACTACCCAGTGAACAGCTCAGTAGTCTGAGACAGACCTGCTCACCAATCCCCCAATCCCACAACAGCTGTTGGTTAAGTTCCAGCTGCCTGAATGGAAAGGCTGGATACTCTGGTTCCAGGCTTCCAGCTCTCAGTTATGGAGAGGGAGCAAACAGACTGCAACATCCAGCTAACAGCTTGATTTGACCCACAACCACCCAGGACTGATGGCACTGAGCTGCAGTTGAAGCAGTAACGGGCTGCACAGCCTGCACCATCAGCCTAGAATGACATTGATTCTGAGGAGACTGTCCAGTCCAGGTTGCTGGCTTCCCTACTTCCTCTGGTCTTTCTCAATGGCTTGGAGATGTTTCCTTGTGGAGTATACACTCAGCTCACTGAGCCCTGTCTCTGGGCCTTACTCTCAGCATAGGGACAGCATTGTGTCACAGAAATGTCAGCAATGCTGTCAGATCATGTCACCCTGCTATCAGCAGGACCCATTAACTACACGCAAACCAACTTGTGCTTCCTGTAATAAATATAAATGTTAAACAGATACAGAGAATGGTCAGAAAGTAACAGTTAAACATACAACAGTACTTGCTGTCAAAGACATTTTTGCTTAATATTACTATGCTCTAACTGCTTTAATCCCCCGACTCTCCATCCGAGACAGAGCCGCAAGCTTCACAGGTGGTAATGGGAGGCTGGGTGGGAGGGGTAATGGTCATAGTGACATCTCCCCCCACAAACAGTGCCCCAGCTCGAGAATCACAGGTTCCCAGGTCAACCTGATACTGGGAGGAGAGGTCAGGGTGGAGGTGGTGCAGTGGGGAGGGGGAGTGGTAACATCACAGACAGGAGCTCTGACCTTTCAATCCCAAACAGGGTAGTATGGCATTGACTATTGATCAACTATCACAGAGTGGGCCAGAGACACACATTGGGGTTTGCTTAGGCCATTCAGTCTGGAGCATCTAGAAAGTTCTCATCCAATGGAAAGCAGTTTTATCACCAATAATCAGGAAACTGGGACATTGAGAAGAAAGAACATGATTCTTGCTTTAAAACAGTTCAGTTTTTTGATATACCAAAGGTTTTATAACCCAATGATAAAGCCTCTTTTATTACTCACCCCCACCTCTCTGAGCCAATGACCAGACTCCTTCTAAGACCCACTTCAGTCTGAACCAATCACAATGTCTTTTTATAACTTACTGTCCAGCCTGATCCAACAACAATGTCTCTTTTATAACCCACTTCAATATTGGAGCCAATGACAATGCCCCTTTTATAACTCAATTCTCACTCCGAGCCAACGATAACAGCCCTTTTACTATTCCCTTCATGCTAAAAGCCAATGACAATGTCTGTTTTATAATCCACTTGTAAATATGAGAGGGCCCTCAGGAATGGAGGAAGAAAACTGTGGAGTCCAGGCGAGTTAGCCTGACAGCAGTCATTGGATAAATGCTGGAACCCATTATTATTGAGGAAGTGATAACCAGGTGTAGAGCTGGATGAGCACAGCAGGCCAGGCAGCATCAGAGGAGCAGGAAGGCTGACGTTTCCAGCCTGGACCTTTCTTCAGAATTGAGGAAGTTTTGACAATGCATTAAGGAAATTATAGCCTGCTCAATCTGGCTTTACAAAAGAGAAATGGAGATTGCTAAATTCATTAGAGAATAGTGGTGTAACTAGCAGGATAGATAAAGGGAAACCAGTGGATGTGTGAAACTTAGGATTCCAAATGTCATTCAATAAGTGGCCAAACAGCAGTTTAATACACAGGATCGAATTTGGGCTGACCTATTAGCATTGAAAGAAGGTCGATTAACAAATGGGAAACAGAGAGTTGGGATAAACAGGGCATTTTCAAGTTGGTATGTTAGAACATAGAACATAGAACATAGAACATAGAACAGTACAGCACAGAACAGGCCCTTCAGCCCACAATGTTGTGCCGACCATTGATCCTCATGTATGCACCCTCAAATTTCTGTGACCATATACATGTCCAGCAGTCTCTTAAATGACCCCAATGACCTTGCTTCCACAACTGCTGCTGGCAACGCATTCCATGCTCTCACAACTCTCTGCGTAAAGAACCTGCCTCTGACATCCCCTCTATACTTTCCACCAACCAGCTTAAAACTATGACCCCTCGTGCTAGCCATTTCTGCCCTGGGAAATAGTCTCTGGCTATCAACTCTATCTATGCCTCTCATTATCTTGTATACCTCAATTAGGTCCCCTCTCCTCCTCCTTTTCTCCAATGAAAAGAGACCGAGCTCAGTCAACCTCTCTTCATAAGATAAGCCCTCCAGTCCAGGCAGCATCCTGGTAAACCTCCTCTGAGCCCTCTCCAAAGCATCCACATCTTTCCTATAATACGGCGACCAGAACTGGACGCAGTATTCCAAGTGCGGTCTAACCAAAGTTTTATAGAGCAGCAACAAGATCTCACGACTCTTAAACTCAATCCCCCTGTTAATGAAAGCCAAAACACCATATGCTTTCTTAACAACCCTGTCCACTTGGGTGGCCATTTTAAGGGATCTATGTATCTGCACACCAAGATCCCTCTGTTCCTCCACGCTGCCAAGAATTCTATCCTTAATCCTGTACTCAGCTTTCAAATTCGACCTTCCAAAATGCATCACCTCGCATTTATCCAGGTTGAACTCCATCTGCCACCTCTCAGCCCATCTCTGCATCCTGTCAATGTCCCGCTGCAGCCTACAACAGCCCTCTACACTGTCAACGACACCTCCGACCTTTGTGTCGTCTGCAAACTTGCTGACCCATCCTTCAATTCCCTCGTCCAAGTCATTAATAAAAATTACAAACAGTAGAGGCCCAAGGACAGAGCCCTGTGGAACTCCACTCACCACTGACTTCCAGGTAGAATATTTTCCTTCTACTACCACTTGCTGTCTTCTGTTGGCCAGCCAATTCTGTATCCAAGCAGCTAAGTTCCCCTGTATCCCATTCCTCCTGACCTTCTGAATGAGCCTACCATGGGGAACCTTATCAAATGCCTTACTGAAGTCCATATACACCACATCCACAGCTCGACCCTCATCAACTTTTCTAGTCACATCCTCAAAAAACTCGATAAGGTTTGTAAGGCATGACCTACCCCTCACAAAGCCGTGTTGACTGTATTTGATCAAGCCATGCTCTTCCAGATGGTCATAAATCTTATCCCTCAGAATCCTTTCTAACACCTTGCAGACGACAGACGTGAGACTTACCGGTCTATAATTGCCGGGGATTTCCCTATTTCCTTTCTTGAAGAGAGGAATTACATTTGCCTCTCTCCAGTCCTCAGGTACGACTCCAGTGGAGAGCGAGGATGCAAAGATCTTCGCAAGTGGCGAAGCAATTGCATTTCTCGCTTCCCAAAGCAGCCGAGGACAAATCTGATCCGGGCCTGGCGACTTGTCAATCTTAATGTTTGACAAAATTTTCAGCACATCAGCTTCGTCTATCTCTATCCATTCCAGCATGCACACCTGCTCATCCATGTTGTGGATGCTACGAGGATCAATGTTTGGGCTAGGGGTCTATTTACAATCGACAAATACTGTGATATTGTAAATTTGCTGATGATGCAGATGAGGGTGGGAAGATACATTGTGGGTAGGGCACGAGGAGGTTGCCTAGACATATACACAGGTTAAATAAATAAGCAACAAGGTGACAAATGGAATATAAGTTGGGGATATATGAGGTTAACACAATATAAAAGCAGAATATTTTTAAAATATGTGGTGCTTACAAACACTCAGAAGGTGGATCGGCCATGCTAAATTGCCCATAGTGTTCGGGGTGTGTGGGTCATAGGGGGATGGGTCTAGGTGGGACTTCAAGTGGCAGTGTGGACTTGTTGGGCCAAAGGGCCTGTTTCCACACTGTAGGGAATCTAATCCAAAAACAAAACTTGGCTGCTCTGGGATAAGAAGCAAAGAAAGTTAGCATCCACATAGATAATGCAAGGAGAAAGCAAGTAAGAATCCATCTGACTGCGAAATAGCACAAGGAGGAGATTCTCTAATTTCTTCAAAATGCCAATGGAAACTGTAATTATTCTTAACAATGTTTGGAAAGGGAAGAGCCGTACCAAAAGTAATTTTTATTAGATAATAATGTACACTTGGCTCACAAGAAACAGGTGACCCTTGACCAGGAAGCAGTCCCAATAGGAAGGAAGTTACAATGAGAAACACTGTTGCCAAGGAGGAGGTGAGGATAACGGAGAGTTGTAGGTAGCAAGCAATTTGCACACAGATATTGATAAAAAGATGAAATAAGCAGAGACAGAAAGAACAAAGCAGGATGTGAGAAGAAGCCAGATAGCAATAGTTTTCAGAAGGAGATTTGACATCTAAAAACAACACCTTATTAAGCTGCAAAGTGCTTTGGGAGGTTCCGATTCTGTGAAAGGTGCGACATAATTGCTTGTCTTTCCCCCTCTATGTGATGGCCCTCTGTCCCTGAGTTGCTGGCAACAGAATGATGGACATCCCTTGGAATGGGAGCCAGTGCTCATGAAGAACAGTACAACACAGAAACAGGCCCTTTGGCCCTCCAGGTCTGTGCTGACACATCTTGCCCTTCCATACTAAACCTGTCTTCGCTCACGGGACCCGTGTCCCTCTATTCCCTTCCTGTTCATGTACTTATCCAGGCACCTCTTAAATGCTGCTATTGTATCTGCTTCCACCACCTCCTCTGGCAGTGTGTTCCAGGCACTCACCACCTTTGTGTGAAAAGCCTGCGTCACACGACTCTTTTAAATGCGCCCCACACCCCCGCACCTTCAACCTGAGTCCCCGAGTAATTGACCCCTCCACCCTGGGAAAAGCCTCATACTTTCCACTCTAACCATGCCATTCCATCAACCATGATCGATGAGGGAAGGGGTGTAGATGTCATATACATGGGCTTCAGTAAGGTGTTTGATAAGGTTCCCCATGGCAGGCTGACGGAGAAAGTAAAATTACATGGGGTCCAGGGTGTTCTAGCTAGATGGATAAAAAACTGGCTGGGCAACAGGAGACAGAGAGTTGTCGCGGAAGGGAGTTACTCAAAATGGAGAACTGTGACCAGTGGTGTTCCACAGGGATCTGTGCTGGGACCACTGTTGTTTGTGATATATGTAAATGATCTGGAGGAAGGTGTAGGTGGTCTGATCAGCAAGTTTGCTGATGACACTAAGATTGGTGGAGTAACAGATAGTGAAGGGGACTGTCAAAAATTACAGCAGAATGTAGATGGACTGGAGAGTTGGGAGATAAATGGCAGATGGAGTTCAATCCGGGCAAATGCGAGGTGATGCATTTTGGAAGATCAAATTCAAGGGCGAACTACACAGTAAATGGAAAAGTCCTGGGGAAAATTGATAAACAGAGAGATCTGGGTGTTCAGGTCCATTGTTCCCTGAAGGTCGCAACGCAGGTCAATAGGGTGGTCAAGAAGGCATATGGCATGCTTTCCTTCATTGGGTGGGGTATTGAGTACAAGAGTTGGCAGGTCATGTTGCAGTTGTATAGGACTTTGGTTCGGCCACATTTGGAGTACTGTGTACAGTTCTGGTCGCCACATTACCAAAAGGATGTGGATGCTTTGGAGAGGGTGCAGAGGAGGTTCACAGGATGTTGCCTGGTATGGAGGGTGCTAGCTATGAAGAGAGGTTGAGTAGATTAGGATTATTTTCATTAGAAAGACGGAGATTGAGGGGGGACCTGATTGAGGTCTACAAAATCATGAGGGGTAGAGACAGGGTGGATAGCAAGAAGCTTTTTCCCCAGAGTGGGGGACTCAATTACTAGGGGTGATGAGTTCAAAGTGAGAGGAGGAAAGTTTAAGGGAGATATGCGTGGAAAGTTCTTTACACAGAGAGTGGTGGGCGCCTGGAACGCGTTGCCAGCGGAGGTGGTAGACGCAGACACGTTAGTGTCTTTTCAGATGTATCTGGACAGGTATGTGGATGGGTAGGAAGCAGAGGGATACAGACCCTTAGAAAATAGATGACAAGTTTAGACAGAGGATCTTGATCGTCGCAGGCTTGCAGGGCCGAAGGGCCTGGTCCTGTGCTGTAATTTTCTTTGTTCTTCGTTCTTTGTATTCACAATCTTTTAAACTTCTATCAGGTCGGCTCTGAACCTTCTGCATTCCAGTGAGAACAAATGCAGTCTATCCAACCTTTCTTCATAGCTAAAATCCCCCAGACCAGGCAACATCCTAGTAAACTTTTTCTGTGCCCTCTCCAAAGCATCCACATCCTTCTGGTAGTGTGGTGACAGAACTGTGCACAATATTCCAAGTGTGGCTGAAGTAAAGTTCTGTAAAGCTGCAGCATAACTTGTCTATCCTTATACTCAATGCCCCTTCCAATGAAGGCCAGCTTGCCCCAGGCCTTTTCTACTACATTATCTGTCTGCGCTGCTACCTTCAGTGATCTGTGGGCCTGTACACACTGATCCCTTTGTGTATCAATACTGCTAACTGTTCTGCTATTCACCATGTAATTTCCACCTGTACTTGACCTTCCAAAATGCATCGCATCACATTTGTCCAGATTAAACTCCATCTGCCATTTTTCTGCCCATGTCTCCAACTGATCTATATCCTGCTGTATCCTCTCAAAATCCTCCTCACTATCCACAACTCCATTAATCTTTGTATAATCCACAAAGTTAATAATCAGCTCAACTATGTCTTCCTCCAAATCATTTATGTCGATCAGCAACAGCAGAGGTCCAAGTGCTGATCCCGATGGAACTCCACTAGACACAGCTCCCCCACTGCAAAAAGCATCCGTCCATAGCTACCTTCCGTCTCCTATGACTAAGCAGGTTCTGTATTCAGACACACACGCTGACCCTCACTGGGGAACAGTCCCACACACACACTGATCCTCACTGGGGAACAGTCCCACACACACACTGACCCTCACTGGGGAACAGTCCCACACACATACTGACCCTCACCGGGGTACAGTCCCACACACACTGACTCTCACTGGGGAACAGTCACACACACAAACACACTGACCCTCACTGGGGGACAGTCCCACACACACACTGATCCTCACTGGGGTATGGGGTCCCACACACACACTGGCCCTCACTGGGGAACAGTCCCACACACACACTGACCCTCATCGGGATACAGTCCCACACACACTGACTCTCACTGGGGTACAGTCCCACACACAAACACACTGACTCTCACTGGGGAACAGTCCCACACAAACACTGACCCTCACTGGCGGACAGTCACACACACACACGGACCCTCACCGGGGAACAGTCCCACACACTGGGGTACGGGGTCCCACACACACACTGACCCTCACTGGGGAACAGTCCCACACACTGGGGTACGGGGTCCCACACACACACTGACCCTCACTGGGGAACAGTCCCACACACACACTGACACTCACCAGGGAACAGTCCCACATACATACTGACCGTCACTGGGGAACAGTCCCACACACACACTGACTCTCACTGGGGAACAGTCCCACACACATACTGCCATCACTGGGGAACAGTCCCACACACACACTGACTCTCACCGGGGTACAGTCCCACACACATGGAACATAGAACAGTAGAACATAGAACAGTACAGCACAGAACAGGCCCTTCAGCCCACAATGTTGTGCCGACCATTGATCCTCATGTATGCACCCTCAAATTTCTGTGACCATATGCATGTCCAGCAGTCTCTTAAATGACCCCAATGACCTTGCTTCCACAACTGCTGCTGGCAACGCATTCCATGCTCTCACAACTCTCTGTGTAAAGAACCTGCCTCTGACATCCCCTCTATACTTTCCACCAACCAGCTTAAAACTATGACCCCTCGTGCTAGCCATTTCTGCCCTGGGAAATAGTCTCTGGCTATCAACTCTATCTATGCCTCTCATTATCTTGTATACCTCAATTAGGTCCCCTCTCCTCCTCCTTTTCTCCAATGAAAAGACACCAAGCTCAGTCAACCTCTCTTCATAAGATAAGCCCTCCAGTCCAGGCAGCATCCTGGTAAACCTCCTCTGAACCCTCTCCAAAGCATCCACATCTTTCCTATAATAGGGCAACCAGAACTGGACGCAGTATTCCAAGCATCTCCCCTTCCCCTACTGCATCCCTCAACCAGCCCAGTTCGTCCCCTCCCCCCACTGCACCACACAACCAGCCCAGCTCTTCCCCCCCACCCACTGCATCCCAAAACCAGTCCAACCTGTCTCTGCCTCCCTAACCGGTTCTTCCTCTCACCCATCCCTTCCTCCCACCCCAAGCCGCACCCCCCGCTACCTACTAACCTCATCCCACCTCCTTGACCTGTCCGTCTTCCCTGGACTGACCTATCCCCTCCCTACCTCCCCACCTACACTCTCTCCACCTATCTTCTTTACTCTCCATCTTCGGTCCGCCTCCCCCTCTCTCCCTATTTATTCCAGTTCCCTCCCCCCATCCCCCTCTCTGATGAAGGGTCTAGGCCCGAAACGTCAGCTTTTGTGCTCCTGAGATGCTGCTTGGCCTGCTGTGTTCATCCAGCCTCACATTTTATTATCTTGGAATCTCCAGCATCTGCAGTTCCTATTATCTCTGCAGTATTCCAAGTGCGGTCTAACCAAAGCTTTATAGAGCTGCAACAAGATCTCACGACTCTTAAACTCAATCCCCCTGTTAATGAAAGCCAAAACACCATATGCTTTCTTAACAACCCTGTCCACTTGCGTGGCCATTATAAGGGATCTATGTATCTGCACACCAAGGTCCCTCTGTTCCTCCACGCTGCCAAGAATCCTATCCTTAATCCTGTACTCAGCTTTCAAATTCGACCTTCCAAAATGCATCACCTCGCATTTATCCAGGTTGAACTCCATCTGCCACCTCTCAGCCCATCTCTGCATCCTGTCAATGTCCCGCTGCAGCCTACAACAGCCCTCTATACTGTCAATGACACCTCCAACCTTTGTGTCGTCTGCAAACTTGCTGACCCATCCTTCAATCCCCTCATCCAAGTCATTAATAAAAATTACAAACAGTACAGGCCCAAGGACAGAGCCCTGTGGAACTCCACTCACCACTGACTTCCAGACAGAATATTTTCCTTCTACTACCACTTGCTGTCTTCTGTTGGCCAGCCAATTCTGTATCCAGACAGCTAAGTTCCCCTGTATCCCATTCCTCCTGACCTTTTGAATGAGCCTACCATGGGGAACCTTATCAAATGCCTTACTGAAGTCCATATACACCACATCCACAGCTCGACCCTCATCAACTTTTCTAGTCACGTCCTCAACAAACTCGCTAAGGTTTGTGAGGCATGACCTACCCCTCACAAAGCCGTGTTGACTGTATTTGATCAAGCCATGCTCTTCCAGATGGTCATAAATCCTATCCCTCAGAATCCTTTCTAACACCTTGCAGACGACAGACGTGAGACTTACTGGTCTGTAATTGCCGGGGATTTCCCTATTTCCTTTCTTGAAGAGAGGAATTACATTTGCCTCTCTCCAGTTCTCAGGTACGACTCCAGTGGAGAGCGAGGATGCAAAGATCTTCGCAAGTGGCGAAGCAATTGCATTTCTCGCTTCCCAAAGCAGCCGAGGACAAACCTGGTCCGGGCCTGGCGACATGTCAATCTTAATGTTTGACAAAATTTTCAGCACATCAGCTTCCTCTATCTCTATCCATTCCAGCATGCACACCTGCTCTTCAAAGGTTTCATTCACTACAAAGTTCGTTTCTTTCGTAAAGACAGAAGCAAAAAACTCATTTAGGGCTTCCCCTACCTCCTCAGACTCCACACATAAGTTCCCTATGCTATCCCTGATCGGCCCTACTCTTTCTTTGACCATTCTCTTATTCCTCACATAAGTGTAAAATGCCTTTGTGTTCTCCCTAATTCGTTCTGCCAAGCCTTTCTCGTGCCCCCTCCTGGCTCTCCTCAGACCAGTTTTGAGCTCATCCCTTGCCTGCGTGTAATCCTCTCTAGCTGAACTTGACCCTAGCTTCCTCCACCTTATGTAAGCTACCTTTTTCCTTTTCACAAGAAGCTCCACCGCTCTCGTCATCCAAGGTTCCTTTATCTTACCCCTTCTTGCCTGTCTCAGAGGAACATATTTACTCATCACTCGCAACAACTGTTCCTTAAACAGTCTCCACATGTCTATAGTGCCCTTACCATGGAACAATTACTCCCAGTCCATGCTTCCTAACTCATGTCTAATCGCATCATAGTTTCCTCTTCCCCAATTAAATATCCTCCCATTTTGCCTAATCCTCTCCTTCTCCATAGCTATGTAGAATGTGAGGCAGTTATGGTCACTATCACCAAAATGCTCTCCCCCCACAAGATCTGATATCTGCCCCGGCTCGTTTCCGACACACTGACACTCACAGGGGAACAGTCCCACACATACACTGCCATCACTGGGGAACAGTCCCACACACACTGACCCTCAGCGGGGTACAGTCCCACACACACACTGACTCTCACTGCAGAACAGTCCCACACACACACTGACCCTCACTGGGGTACAGTCCCACACACACACTGACCCTCACCGGGGAACAGCCCCACACACACACTGACCCTCACCGGGGAACAGTCCCACACACACACTGACCCTCACCTGGGAACAGTCCACAAACACACTGACTCTCACTGGAGTGCGGTCACACACACACACACACTGACCCTCACTGGGGAACAGTCACACACACAAATGCACTGACCCTCAGTGGGGAACAGTCCCACACACACTGACCCTCACTGGGGAACAATCCCACACAAACACTGACTCTCACCGGGGAACAGTCCCACACACACACTGATCCTCACTGGGGTACAGGGTCCCACACACACACTGACTCTCAATGGGGAACCGTCCCCCACACACACTGACTCTCACTGGGGAACAGTCCCACACATACACTGCCATCACTGGGGAATAGTCCCACACACACTGACCCTCACCGGGGTACAGTCCCACACACACACTGACCCTCACCGGGGAACAGTCCCACACATACACTGACCCTCACCGGGGAACAGTCACACACACAAACACACTGACGCTCACTGGGGAACAGTCCCACACAAACACTGACCCTCACCGGGGAACAGTCCCACATACACACTGACCCTCACAGGGGGACAGTCCCACACACACACTGACTCTCACCGAGGAACAGTCCCACATACACACTGACCCTCACCGGGGTACAGTGCCACACACACACTGACACGCACTGGGGAACAGTCCCACACACACACTGACCCTCACCGGGGTACAGTGCCACACACACACTGACACGCAGAGGGGAACAGTCCCACACACACACTGACCCTCAGTGGGGTACAGTCCCACACACACACTGACTCTCACTGGGGAACAGTCCCACACATACACTGACCCTCATCGGGGAACAGTCACACACACGCACTGACCCTCACCGGGGTATAGTCCCACACACACACTGACTCTCACCGGGGAACAGTCCCACATACACACTGACCCTCACCGGGGTACAGTGCCACACACACACTGACACGCAGAGGGGAACAGTCCCACATACACACTGACCCTCACTGGGGAACAGTCCAACACATACACAGACTCTCTCTGGGGTACAGTCCCAGACACACACAGACCATCACTGGGGTACAGTCCCACACACACACTGACTCTCACTGGGGTACAGTCCCACACACACACAGACCCTCACCGGGGAACAGTCCCACACACACACTGACCCTCACTGGGGAACAGTCCAACACATACACAGACTCTCTCTGGGGTACAGTCCCAGATACACACAGACCCTCACTGGGGTACAGTCCCACACACACACTGATCCTCACTGGGGAACAGACCCACACACACACTGACCCTCACCGGGGAACAGTCCCACACACACACTGACCCTCACCGGGGAACAGTCCCACACACACACTGACTCTCACTGGGGAACAGTCCCACACACACACTGCCATCACTGGGGAACAGTCAACACACACACTGGCTCTCACCGGTGTACGGTACCACACACACACTGACCCTCACTGGGCAACAGTCCCACACATACACTGCCATCACTGGGGAACGGTCCCACACACACACAAACCCTCGCCGGGGAACAGTCCCACACACACACTGACCCTCACTGCAGAACAGTCCCACACACACACTGACCCTCACCGGGGAACAGCCCAACACACACACTGACCCTCACCGGGGAACAGTCCCACACACACACTGACCCTCACCGGGGAACAGTCCACAAACACACTGACTCTCACTGGAGTGCGGTCACACACACACACACACTGACCCTCACTGGGGAACAGTCACACACACAAATGCACTGACCCTCAGTGGGGAACAGTCCCACACACACTGACCCTCACTGGGGAACAATCCCACACAAACACTGACCCTCACTGGGGGACAGTCCCACACACACACTGACTCTCACCGAGGAACAGTCCCACATACACACTGACCCTCACCGGGGTACAGTGCCACACACACACTGACACGCACTGGGGAACAGTCCCACACACACACTGACCCTCAGTGGGGTACAGTCCCACACACACACTGACTCTCACTGGGGAACAGTCCCACACACACACTGACCCTCATCGGGGAACAGTCACACACACGCACTGATCCTCACTGGGGAACAGACCCACACACACACTGACCCTCACCGGGGAACAGTCCCACACACACACTGACCCTCACCGGGGAACAGTCCCACACACACACTGACTCTCACTGGGGAACAGTCCCACACACACACTGCCATCACTGGGGAACAGTCAACACACACACTGGCTCTCACCGGTGTACGGTACCACACACACACTGACTCTCACTGGGCAACAGTCCCACACATACACTGCCATCACTGGGGAACGGTCCCACACACACACAAACCCTCGCCGGGGTACGGTCCCACACACACACTGACCCTCACTGGGGTACAGTGCCACACATACACTGACTCTCACTGGGGAACAGTCCCACACACACACTGACACTCACGAGGGAACAGTCCCACACACACACTGACTCTCACTGGGGAACAGTCTCACACATACACTGCCATCACTGGGGAACAGTCCCACACACACTGACCCTCACCGGGGCACAGTCCCACACACACTGACCCTCACCAGGATACAGTCCCACACACACGCACTGACCCTCACCGGGGTACAGTCCCACACGCACACTGACCCTCACGGGGGTATAGTCCCACACACACACTGACCCTCACCAGGGAACAGCCCAGACACACACTGATCCTCACCGGGGAACAGTCCCGCACACACACTGACCCTCACAGGGGGACAGTCCCACACACACACTGACCCTCACTGGGGTACAGTCCCTCACACACACTGACTCTCACCGGGGAACAGTCCCACACACACACTGACCCTCAGTGGGGTACAGTCCCACACACACACTGACTCTCAACGGGGAACAGTCCCACACGCACACTGACCCTCACCGGATAACAGTCCCACACACACACTGACCCTCACCGGATAACAGTCCCACACACACACTGAATCTCACCGGGGAACAGTCCCACCTACACACTGACCCTCACCGGGGTACAGTGCCACACATACACTGCCATCACTGGTGTAGAGTCCCACACACACACTGACTTTCACCGGGGAACAGTCCCATACACACACTGACCCTCACTGGTGTACGGTCCCACACACACACTGACTCTCACTGGGGTACAGTCTCACATACACACTGACCCTCACTGGGCAACAGTCCCACAGACACACTGACCCTCACTGGGGTACAGTCCCACACACACACTGACTCTCACTGGGGTACGGTCCCACACACACACTGGCTCTCACTGGGGAACATTCCCACACACACTGACCCTCACCGGGGTACAGTCCCACACACACTGACCCTCACTGGGGTACAGTCCCACACACACACACTGACACTCACCGGGGAACAGGCCCACACACATACTGATCCTCACTGGGGAACAGACCCACACACACACTGACCCTCACCGGGGAACAGTCCCACACACACACTGACCCTCACTGGGGAACCGTCCCACACACACACTGACCCTTACTGGGGGACAGTCCTACACACACACCGACCCTCACTAGCGAACAGTCCCACACACATTGATTCTCACTGGCGAACAGTCCCACACACACACTGACCCTCACTGTGGTACGGGGTCCCACACACACTGATCCTCACTGGGGAATAATCCAACCACACACACTGACCCTCACTGAGGCACAGTCCCACACACTTTGAGTCTCACTGGGGTACAGTCCCATGCACACACTGACTCTCACTGGGGTACAGTCCCATACACACACAGACCCTCACTGGGGTACAGTCCCACACACACACAGACCCTCACTGGGGTACAGTCCCACACACACACTGACTCTCACTGGGGTACAGTCCCACACACACACAGACCCTCTCTGGGGTACAGTCCCACACACACACAGACCCTCACTGGGGTACAGTCCCACACACACACTGACTCTCACTGGGGTACAGTCCCACACACACACAGACCCTCACTGGGGTACAGTCCCATACACTCGCTGACTCTCACTGGGGTACAGTCCCAAACACTCACTGACTCTCACTGGGGCACAGGGTCCCACACACACACTGACCCTCACTGGGGTACAGGTTCCCCCACACATACTGACCCTCACTGGGGTACAGGGTCCCACATACACACTGACTCTCACTGGGGTACAGGGTCCCACACACACACTGACCCTCACTGCGGTACAGGGTCCCCCACACACACTGACCCTCACTGGGGTACGGGGTCCCACACATACTGATCCTCACTGGGGAATAATCCAACCACAGACACTGACTCTCACTGGGGTACAGTCCCAAACACACACACTGACCCTCACTGAGGCACAGTCCCACACACTTTAAGTCTCACTGGGGTACAGTCCCACACACACCCTGACTCTCACTGGGGTACAGTCCCACACACACACAGACCCTCACTGGGGTACAGTCCCACACACACACTGACCCTTACTGGGGCACAGTCCTACACACACACTGACCGTCACTGGGGTACAGGGTCCCACACACACACAGACTCTCACTGGGGTACAGGGTCCCACACACTCACTACCTCTCACTGGGGTACGGGGTCCCCCACACACACTGACTCTCACTGGGCTACAGGGTCCCACACACACACTGACTCTCATTGGGGTACAGGGTCCCACACACACACTGACTCTCACTGGGGTACAGGGTCCCACACACACACTGACCCTCACTGGGGTACAGGGTCCCACACACACACTGACCCTCGCTGGGGTACAGGGTCCCACACACTCATTGACTCTCACTGGGGTACAGGGTCCCACACACATACTGACCCTCACTGGGGTACAGGGTCCCCCACACACACTGACCCTCACTGGGGTACAGGGTCCCATACACACACTGACCCTCACTGGGGTACAGGGTCCCCCACACACACTGACCCTCACTGGGGTACAGGGTCCCACACACACACTGACCCTCACTGGGGTACAGGGTGCCACACACAGACTGACCCTCACTGGGGTACAGGGTCCCACACACACTAACCCTCACTGGGGTACTGGGTCCCACACACACACTGACTCTTACTGGGGTACAGTCCCACACACACACTGACCCTCACTGGGATACAGTCCCACACACACACTGCCTCTCACTGGGGTACAGTCCCACACTCACACTGCCTCTCACTGAAGGGATGTGTTTTTTTCTGTTTTGTGTTGATATCTTGGATCTGGTGTAATTAATCCATTCTAAGCTGTTGCTTGAAATTCCCTGTGATGTGGAATTGGCAGAAATGGGGCTTTTTGAGTTGTTGAGTCACAATAATATTATTGATGATGTTTACTGGAGCGACAGATATTTTTCTCCAAAGGTCAGAATCATTAGACAGGGCTAATTTCGTTAGTCTCATTAGCATTTGTTGTTAATGATGAGAACATTTCCATCTGAGAGGAATCACCTTGTGTTTGGAGCATTGAGTGAAAGAGCATTTGTGGAGTAATCAGCTGGAGGGAAGGGACCTGGCGTCTGGTAATGATGATGGCTGAGTCATTAGTCAGTACAAACTCTCATCAGGCCACATGAGCAGCAAGGCCAGTAAGCTGCTCACATGAAAGGTCATTCCTGCAGCATCCCTTGATGTGACCCTCAACAACCAGCAATTCATACATTATTTCTTTCCCCTGCTGCAATTAGCTGCCTGAAAGCAAGCTGTGTGGCTACTGCTTTGCTTAGCTATAGCAAGTTCCGTCATTTTAGAGGAAAAACATCCCTTTCATAGCTTTCAACAACCACCCCATCCACACCTCACACAGCATCACCCTCCCCACCTATCCCGGGAAAAAGCAAGGGCTTGTTAATCCTAAACACACACTGAGAGCAAATAGACACAAACATAGCATGGACACAGGCAGGACAAATAGGCAGGCAGGGCGAGTGTATGCAGTCAGGGCGAGTGCATGCAGTCAGGGCGAGTGTATGCAGTCAGGGCGGGTGTATGCAGTCAGGGCGAGTGTATGCAGTCAGGGCGGGTGTATGCAGTCAGGGCGAGTGCATGCAGTCAGGGCGAGTGTATGCAGTCAGGGCGAGTGCATGCAGTCAGGGCGAGTGTATGCAGTCAGGGCGAGTGTATGCAGGCAGGGCGAGTGCATGCGGTCAGGGCGGGTGTATGCGGTCAGGGCGAGTGTATGTAGTCAGGGCGAGTGCATGCAGTCAGGGCAAGTGCATGCAGTCAGGGCGGGTGCATGCAGTCAGGGCGAGTGTATGCAGTTAGGGCGAGTGCATGCAGTCAGGGCGAGTGTATGCAGTCAGGGCGAGTGTATGCAGTCAGGGCGAGTGTATGCAGTCAGGGCGGGTGTATGCAGTCAGGGCGGGTGTATTCAGGCAGAGTGAGCGTATACAGGCAGGGCGACTGTATACAGACAGGGCAAGTGTATACAGGCAGGGCGAGTGTATACAGGCAGGGTGAGTGTATTCAGGGAGGCTGAGCGTATTCAGGCAGGGCGAGCGCATACAGGCAGGACGAGTACATACACAGTAGGGTTAATGTACACAGACAGGGGAATATACACACTGTTACAAAGTTGCATAGTATAGTCATGAATTAAATGGCAGGAAGCTAGAATGTGTTTGTATAGACAAGGAGGGAGAAAGAGTATGTGGTCCCTTTAAGAGGTGAGGTCCTTTTTCTCTGCTGAGAGATTTTTAAAATGCATGTCTATGAGCAGCAGCTGGTTGCTGCTTGTACAGAAAATACCTGAAATTGAAACATTTATATTCAAAGGCCAAGCAGCAATTTTTCAACCAAGACAACAGTTTTCAAATTTAGATGGTAAATTTAAACCAAGCTCTTAGGTACGAAAAAACCCATCAATTTCAAATCTGATGGTGTTGACAACATCAAACCAATCTGATGTGAGAAATACTGTCATGTCATCCTGGTTATAAAGAAGGGGGCAGCTGGGCAGAGACCCCAGGGTTACCTGCCATGTGCCCAGGTTAGGAACCCTCAGCTCTCCATCTCTCTCTCTCTCTCTGAGAGAGAGATCGGCTCTCACAGTCATCTACATATTACAGAAAGCACTAACTTACCCAAAAAGGTACCATGGCCCTTCTAGCTAAAAGTCCTCACAGAAGTAATCACAGAGAAAAACATCCCTAACAGCAGAATTAGCAGGAGAAAGGTGTTTGTGGAGTAAAAGAGAATGTAGAATGTTCCAGAAGACACAGTCTGTTTGAACTTGGAGAGATTTAGTTTTAATTTATTGTTGTCTTATTAATTAGTTTATATTAGTGGGTCCTGTGCTTATTTGTACAGCATTCCAATAGAATTTAGTTTGTAGAACATAGAACTGTTCAGCACAGAACAGGCCCGTCGGCCCACAATATTGTACCGAACTCTTATCCTACTAAGATCAATCTACCCCGCATACTCTACATTTTACTATCCTCCATGTGCCTATCCAAGAGTTGCTTAAAAGTCTCTAAAGTATCTGACTCCACTACCACTGCCGGTAGC
This sequence comes from Stegostoma tigrinum, assembly GCF_030684315.1. NCBI lineage: Eukaryota > Metazoa > Chordata > Chondrichthyes > Orectolobiformes > Stegostomatidae > Stegostoma > Stegostoma tigrinum. Next base: position 2,031,823 of record NC_081365.1, read on the forward strand.
GCATTCCACACACCCACCACTCTCTCTGTAAAGAACCTACCTCTGACAACTCCCATATACCTTCCTCCAATCACCTTAAAATTATGCCCCCTCGTAATAGTCATTTCCACCCTGGAAAAAAGTCTCTCATCATCTTGTAAACCTCTATCAAGTCACCTCTCATCCTTCGCTCCAATGAAAAACGCCCTGTCTCATTCAACCTTTCCTCATAAGAGCTGCCCTCCAGTCCAGGCAGCATCCTGGAAAATCTCCTCTGCACCCTCTCTAAAGCTTCCACATCCTTCCTGTAATGAGGCAACTAGAGGTGAACACAATATCCCAAGTGTGGCCTAACCAGAGTTGTATAGAGCTGCAGCATAACCTCACAGCTCTTAAACTCAATTCCCCTGCCAATGAAAGCCAACACACCATACGCCTTCCTTACAACCCTATCAACTTGGGTCGCAACTTTGAGGCATCTGTGGACATGGACCCCAAGATCCCTCTGTTCCTCCACATTGCCGAGAATCCTGCCATTAACCCTGTATTCTGCATTAAAATTTGACCTTCCAAAATGAATCACTTCACACTTTTCTGCGTTGAGTTCCATCTGCCACTTCTTTGTCCAGCTCTTTATCCTGTCAATGTCCCGTTGCAACCTACAACAGCCCTCTACGCTGTCCACAACTCCTCTAACCTTTGTGTCTTCAGAAAACTTACTAACCCACCCTTCTACTTCCTCATCCAAGTTTATTTATAAAGGTCGCAAAGAACAAAGGTCCCAGAACAGATCCCTGTGGAACACCATTGGTCACCGAGCTCCAGGCTGAATTCTTTCCATCTACTACCACCCTCTGTCTTCTATTGGACAGCCAGTTTTGTATCCAGACAGCTAAATTTCCCTGAATCCCATGCCTCCTTACTTTCTGATTGAGCCTACCATGGGGAACATTATCAAATGTCTTGCTAAAATCCATTTACACCACATCCACAGCTCTACCTTCATCAATGTGTTTTGTCACATCCTCAAAGAGTTCAATAAGGCTTGTGAGGCATGACCTGTCCCTCACAAAGCCATGCTATTTCTAATCAAACTGTGCTTTTCCAAATAATCATAAATACTATCTCTCAGAATCCTCCTGAATAAATTGCCCACCACAGAAATAAGACTGACAGCTCTGTAATTCCCAGGATTATCCCTATTCCCTTCCTTGAACAAGGGTTTACTCCAGTGGACAGTGAGGGCGCAAAGATCATTGCCAAAGGGGCAGCAATCTCTTCCCTCACTTCCCTTAGAAACCTTGGGTATATCCCATCTATCCCAGGGGGCTTATCCATCCTCATGTTTTTCAAACTTTCTAGCACGTCCTCCTTCCGAAAATCAACCTGTTTGAGCATATCTGCCTGTTTCATGCTGTCTTCACAAATGTCAAGGTCCCTCTCATTGGTGAATACTGAAGCAAAGTATTCATTAAGTACCTCCCCTACCTCCTCTGATTCCGAACACAAGTTCCTTCCACAATCCCTGATTGACCTTACCCTCACTCTGGCCATCCTCTTGTTCCTCACATCAGTATAGAATGCCTTGGGGTTTTCCTTGATCCTACCCACCAAGGTTTACTTCTAACTTTCCTAAGTCCTGTCTTCAGTTCCTTCCTGGCTACCTTGTAGACCTCTGGAGCCCTGTTCCATCTTTACTTCCGCAACTTAAGTAAGCTTTCTTCTTCCTCTTGACTAGGTGTTCCACATGTCATGTCATCCAAGATCCCTTCACCTTACCATCCCTTCCTTGCCTCAGTGGGACAAACCTATCCAGTAACTGAAGCAACGGCTCCCTGAAACAATCTCCACATTTCTGTCATGCATCTGCTTGAGAACATCTGAAGCAGGGTCCAGGCCCAAAACGTCAGCTTTCCTGCTCCTCTGATGCTGCTTGGCCTGCTGTGTTCATCCAGCTCCACTCCTTTTTACCTCAAATTCTCCAGCATCTGCACTTCCTACTATCTCTGAACACAATTGGTGCTCTGTTAGGTGTTCTGTTAGGGAATAGTTAGTACTTTGGTGGGAATTTTTTGGTTTCTTAGTAAGTCTGTTAATTTGTTCAATATTAGGGTTAAATAAATGAATTGTTTCTTGTTATTTATAAAGTGCATCAGGGATTTTCTTTCTTTTAACCACTCCTAAAGGCGAGCTTCTCTGGGTGTTTTAGGGGTAATTTTTAGAAGGGAATCTCTACCCTTGTCATAACAGATTGGGGGACAGTAGGAACTGCAGATGCTGGAGTCAGAGATAACACAGTGTGGATCTGGAGGAACACAGCAGGCCAGGCAGCATCAGAGGAGCAGGAATAACACAGTGTGGATCTGGAGGAACACAGCAGGCCAGGCAGCATCAGAGGAGCAGGAATAACACAGTGTGGAGCTGGAGGAACACACAAGGCCGGGCAGTGTCAGAGGAGCAGAGCAATTGACGTTTCAAGGCAGATTCTGCTCCCCTGATGCTGCTTGGCCTGTCGTAACAGATTGGGGATAATAAAATGTGAGGCTGGATGAACACAGCAGGCCAAGCAGCATCTCAGGAGCAGGAATAACACAGTGTGGAGCTGGAGGAACACACAAGGCCGGGCAGTGTCAGAGGAGCAGAGCAATTGACGTTTCAAGTGCTCCTGAGATGCTGCTTGGCCTGCTGTGTTCATCCAGCCTCACATTTTATTATCTTGGAATCTCCAGCATCTGCAGTTCCCATTATCTCTGTAACAGATTGGGGCTTGTGTTCTGGTTTAACTGTTGGAGGAGTTTGGCCATCCCCCAACCCCCCACAACACACAGGGGAGAATGTAGATACAAACATGCACGGGCATACACACACACACACACACACACACACACACACACACACACACAGACACACACAGACACACACACACACACTCACAAACACACACGCACACACACACCGACACAGACACACACACACACACAGACACACACACACACGCTCACACACACTCACAAACACACACACACAAATACACACAGACACAGACACACATGCACACAGACACACACAAATACACACAGGCACACACACACTCACAAACACACACACACACAGACACACTCACAAACACACATACACACACAAATACACACAGACACAGACACAGACACACACACACACAGACAGACACACACACACACACAAACACACACACACACAGACACAGACACAGACACACACACACACACAGACACACACACAGACACAAGCATGGACATGGCACTCTGTCACGTCCTGGTTGCTGTGTTCCCTGATGTCCACATGATGGTAGCAAAGAGCTGGATCAGAGATAATGGGAACTGCAGATGCTGGAGAATTCCAAGATAATAAAGTGTGGAGCTGGATGAACACAGCAGACCAAGCAGCATCTCAGGAGCACAAAAGCTGACGTTTCAGGCCTAGACCCTTCATCAGAGAGGGGGATGGGGTGAGGGTTCTGGAATAAATAGGGAGAGAGGGGGAGGCGGACCGAAGATGGAGAGTAAAGAAGATAGGTGGAGAGAGTATAGGTGGGGAGGTAGGGAGGGGATAGGTCAGTCCAGGGAAGACGGACAGGTCAAGGAGGTGGGATGACGTTAGTAGGTAGATGGAGGTGCGGCTTGGGGTGGGAGTAAGGGATGGGTGAGAGGAAGAACCGGTTAGGGAGGCAGAGACAGGTTGGACTGGTTTTGGGATACAGTGGGTGGGGGGGAAGAGCTGGGCTGGTTGTGTGGTGCAGTGGGGGGAGGGGACGAACTAGGCTGGTTTTGGGATGTGGTGGGGGAAGGGGAGAATTTGAAGCTGGTGAAGTCCACGTTGATACCATTGGGCTGCAGGGTTCCCAGGTGGAATATGAGTTGCTGTTCCTGCAACCTTCGGGTGGCATCATTGTGGCAGTGCAGGAGGCCCATGATGGACATGTCATCTAGAGAATGGGAGGGGGAGTTGAAATGGTTTGCGACTGGGAGGTGCAGTTGTTCATTGCGAACCCAGCGGAGGTGTTCTGCAAATCGGTCCCCAAGCCTCCGCTTGCTTTCCCCAATGTAGAGAAGCCGCACCGGGTACACTGGATGCAGTATACCACATTGGCAGATGTGCAGGTGAACCTCTGCTTAATGTGGAATGTCATCTTGGGGCCTCGGGTGGGGGTGAGGGAGGAGGTGTGGGGACAAGTGTAGCATTTCCTGCGGTTGCAGGGGAAGGTGCCGGGTGTGGTGGGGTTGGAGGGCAGTGTGGAGCGAACAAGGGAGTCACGGAGAGAGTGGTCTCTCTGGAAAGCAGACAGGGGAGGGGATGGAAAAATGTCTTGGGTGGTGGGGTCGGATTGTAAATGGCGGAAGTGTCGGAGGATCATGCGTTGTATCCAGAGGTTGGTGGACTGGACTGACCTATCCCCTCCCTACCTCCCCACCTATACTCTCTCCACCTATCTTCTTTACTCTCCATCTTCGGTCCACCTCCCCCTCTCTCCCTATTTATTCCAGAACCCTCCCCCCATCCCCCTCTCTGATGAAGGGTCTAGGCCCGAAATGTCAGCTTTTGTGCTCCTGAGATGCTGCTGGGCCTGCTGTGTTCATCCAGCCTCACATTTTATTATCTTGGAATTCTCCAGCATCTGCAGTTCCCATTATCTCTGATACTATTCCAACCTGTCTCTGCCTCCCTAACCTGTTCTTCCTCTCACCCATCCCTTCCTCCCACCCCAAGCCGCACCTCCATCTCCTACCTACTAACCTCATCCACCTCCTTGACCTGTCCGTCTTCCCTGGACTGACCTATCCCCTCCCTACCTCCCCACCTATACTCTCCTCTCCACCTATCTTCTTCTCTCTCCATCTTCGGTCCGCCTCCCCCTCTCTCCCTATTTATTCCAGCTCCCTCACCCCATCCCCCTCTCTGATGAAGGGTCTAGGCCCGAAACGTCAGCTTTTGTGCTCCTGAGATGCTGCTGGGCCTGCTGTGTTCATCCAGCCTCACATTTCATTAGCAAAGAGCTGGATGTTTGGCCTGTTCCTCGAATAAGGAGCATCCTGGTGTTGAGCTCCTGATCCCAGTCTTGATTCCCCTCTGGACACTCCCAATGCTGATCTGACAGGTAGCCAGGGATCTGCTGGCTCTCCAGCATTTCTTCATCTCTCTCAGGCGTTTCTCAGCGTCAGCTGTATTCAGGCAATCCTGTTATTGACCCTGGGGGGCGGGGGGTGGGTGGGATATGGAATGTGGGAATGCCATTGGTGTGCTGCCAGACAGATGGAGTTTTTACAGGGAATTCCCATGAAGCAGAGTGAGACTGAGAGGACATGTCCCCCAGAGCCCAGGCCTCAGTCAGCAGGGAAAGAAGGGCCTGGGGAGAGGAAGACCTGAAGCCCAGTTTGTAAGAAACACAATCACCATCGGCTG